>NC_051156.1:34733556-34949083 GCF_013339745.2 Dermacentor silvarum
CATTTCAAAGGGGATGCCAATACAGCATCATAATCACCATCACCATCATTATCATCGTTTCGTGCCACTTGATGATGATGATGATGATGATGATGATTTATTGGCACCCCCTTTGAAACGGGGTGGCGATAAATAGTCACCTAGCCTGCTTGATTTAATCAGGTATACTATACATGTTCTTTATCTAGAATTTTTGTATACCTCTAATTTCTTGTATTTGTAGTAGTATTTAGTACCATTTTTGTAGTAAAATTGTAGTATTTTTCTTGTATCCTCACGAGCGTGCGGGAAAAATCGAGGTGTCCAGTCGTTGGGTCGTCATGGAGAGCTTGCAGAACCTCTGAACGCAATGCTGAGGGTACCACGAGGAGGTAATTGGCTCGGAGGGGCGAAAAGTTCTTCTTTAGGAGAATGTCGTTTTGCAAGAAAAACGACGCCAATCCTCGCCTGAACACCTTCGGCACAGTGACGGTCTTGCCTTCCAGGTAGTCTACAAGGCTCCTTAGTTCCGGGTCGGCTCGCTGTTGTTCGGCGAATTCGTCGGCACTGATGGGTCCCAAGAAAGTGTCGTCATCCTGGTCGCGAGACAAGCAGTCGGCGTCAGAGTGCTTTCGGCCGGACGTGTAGACGACGGTGACGTCGAATGCTTGAAGTCTCAGACTCCATCGTGAGAGGCGACCTGAAGGATCCTTCAAGTTAGCTAGCCAACACAAGGCGTGGTGGTCGCTCACAACTTTGAAGGGCATGCCATAGAGGTAGGGGCGAAACTTTGATGTAGCCCAGATGATGGCGAGGCACTCTTTTCGGTTGTGGAATAATTTGATTCCGCCTTCGATAGCCACCGGCTAGCGTAACTTACAACCCTTTCTAGTCCGTCAGTCCTCTGCACGGCGCCGAGTTCTACGCTGCTTGCGTCGGTGTGGACTTCGGTATCGGTGTTTTCGTCGAAATGCGCAAGAATGGGCGGCGATTGCAGGCGTCGCTTCAGTTCTTCAAATGCTTCGATTTGCGGCGTCTCCCACTTGAACTCGACGTCGGCCTTCGTGAGGTACGTCAGTGGCTCGGCGATCCGTGAAAAATCCTTGACGAAGCGCCTGTAATAGGCGCACAGGCCATGAAATCTACCCACTGCCTTCTTGTCGGCGGGCGGAGGAAAGTCAGTGATGGCCGCTGTTTTCTGTGGGTCAGGGCACACTCCAGACTTGTTGATGACATGGCCCAAAAACAAGAGCTCCTCGTATGCGAAGCGGCACTTTTATGGCTTCAACGTGAGTCCGGAGGTCTTGATATCTTGAAGAACTGTTTCTAGGCGCCGGAGGTGTTCCTCGAAGTTTGAGGCAAACACAACGACGTGGTCCAAATAGACGAGGCAAGTCTGCCACTTCAAGCCTGCCAGTACTGTATCCATGACCCGTTGAAAAGTCGCAGGTGCCGAGCAAAGACCAAACAGCATGACCTTGAACTCGAACAGTCCATCTGGTGTTATCAAGGCAGTCTTCTCCCGGTCTCTCTCGTCGACTTCGATTTGCCAGTAGCCGGTTTTGAGGTACATCGACGAAAAATACTTTGCGTTGTAGAGTCGATCCAAGGCGTCGTCAATCCGTAGGAGAGGGTATACGTCCTTCTTCATGATTTTGTTGAGGTGGCGATAATCGACGCAGAAACGTAGGGTTCCATCCTCCTTCTTCACTAACACCACGGGGGACGCTCAGAAACTCTTGGACGACTGGACGATGTCGTCGCCTAGCATTTCGTCGACATGTTGCCTTAAGGCCTCGCGTTCGCGCGCCGGAACTCGGTACGGGCTCTGACGGAGTGGGCGGACATATTCGTCGGTTATGATGCGGTGCTTGGCGACCGGGGTTTGCCGAACTTTTGACGACGACGAGAAGCAGTCCTTGTATTGCAGGAGCAGAGCTTTTAGCTGTTCTTTCTTATGCCAGGGAAGGTTCTGATTGACGTCGAATGTTGGTTCAAGTACTACAGTCTTGGTTGCAGGTGCACTAGAATCCGTGAAGGCAAAAGCACTGCTGGCTTGTACTATTTCGTCGATGTAGGCGACCGTTGTGCCTTTGTTAATGTGCTTGTATTCGTCGCTGAAGTTCGTGAGCATCACTCTTGCTTTCCCTTCACGTAGCTCAGCTATGCCTCTAGCGACGCCAATTTCACGATCTAGCAGTAAGTGATGATCGCCCTCGATGACGCCCTCCATGTCTGCAGGCGCTTCGGCACCGACGGAAATCGTTACGCTGGAGCGAGGCGGAACGGTGACTTGATCTTCTAGCACATTCAAGGCATGGTAACTGATGTTTCTATCCGGTGGCATCGCGTTGTACGTTGAAAGCGTTATCGAATTAGACCGTAAGTCGATGACTGCACCGTGTTGGTTTAGAAAGTCCAAGCCTAGGATGACATCCCTGGAGCAGTGCTGCAGGATTACGAAGCTCGCCGGGTAAGTGCGGTTGTTGACAGTGACTCGCGCTGTGCAGATTCCAGCCGGCGTTATTAGGTGGCCTCCCGCTGTCCGGATATCGAGTCCTTGCCAGGCCGTCTTCACGTTCTTCAACTTGGCGGCGAACGCGCCACTGAAGACGGAATAATCGGCGCCAGTGTCGACGAGTGCGGTGACGTTATGACCATCGATTAGCACGTCTAAGTCGGTAAACCGTCGTCTGGCGTCGCGGTTAAGTCGTGGCGTCGGATCACGGCTGCGTCGCCTTGCTCCGCTGCTACTATGTCGCATCATCAGGTCTTCTTTCGGCGGTGAAGTGTTGGCGTGAAGGCTCTTTCCAGGCGGCGTGCTGATATCTCGTCGTGAAGATTCGCGAATGTCATGTGTTGTCAGGTTGTCGCTAGACGGCGTGCTGATATACTTTGATACTTTGATATATGCGTCGTGATGATTCGCGAATCGTCGTCGTCGGTGGCGGCGGAGGATCTTCGTCATTGCGCCGTACAGCAACCGCACCTCCATTGGTTGCTGCTTTTAGTTTCCGGGGTAAGGGCTTTGAGATCGGCCCCGAGTAGGACCAGTGTACTGACGGCGAAGGGGCGAGATGTAGCGGCCTGGTGACGGCGAGCGTGAGGGTCGTCGTGGTTGCCACTGAGCTCTGGCGAGGTAGTCGGCGATGTCACGTGGTCGCTCGCAAAGCTGTGAGCGTGGTGCGTTGACGGCGACGCTCGTAGGCCCATCTCGCGGTATGGGCATCGGCGGTAGACATGGCCGGCTTCCCCGCAGTGATAGCAGAGCGGGCGGTGGTCGGGGGCGCGCCAAATGTCCGTCTTCCTTTGGTAACTGCGCTGGGCGATGGGTGGGCGTGCTGGCGGCGGCGGCGGTGGGCTACGGGACTGCGCCGTTACGGGGCCCTGGCGCGAGCGCGGAGGGGGACCTTCACAACGGGCGACGGCGGCGTAGGTCATCGCTTCCGGCTGGGGTTGCGGCAATTCGGGAAGTCCGAGCGATTGCTGGATTTCCTCCCGCACGATATCGGTGATGGAAGCAACTTGAGGCTGCGACGACGGTAGCAACATCTGCAGCGCTTCACGTACTATCGCCCTGATGGTGTCTCGTAGGTCGTCGGAGAGTCCTTGTACTTCGGCGTAGCTGTGGCGTCGAACGGCGATTGTATTGCCGCTTGCGCATGTCCAGTGCTTTCTCGATCGTCGTAGCCTCCGAGAGAAAGTCTAGGACTGTCGTTGGTGGATTCCGCACCAGTCCGGCGAATAGGTCCTGCTTAACTCCCCGCATGAGCAAGCGAACTTTCTTGTCTTCTGGCATAGCGGGGTCGGCGTGCCGGATTAATCGAGTAATTTCTTCAGTGTACATACCGATGCTCTCATTCGGGAGCTGTACACGGTTTTCCAGCAAGACTGCAGCTCTTTCTTTGCGGACGACGCTCGTGAAGGTGTCCAGGAATGCGGCTCGGAAGAGGTCCCAGGTTGTTAGTGCACGCTCCCTGTTCTCGAACCAGGTTCTGGCGCCGTCTTCAAGCGAGAAGCAAACATGGCGCAGCTTGTCGTCGCAGTCCCACGTGTTGAACGGAGCGACCCGGTCGTATGGCTCCAGCCAGCTTTCGGGGTCTTCACATGGCGAACCGCGGAAAGTCGGCGGCTCCCTGGGTTGTTGCATTACGATTGCAGATGTCGGCGCAGAGGCTGTCATGGTAGCTGCTGCCGAGGTCGTGACTTTGGTCCTCTTGGTGTTGTCGGGTAGGGGTTCGTATACGGTGGCAGGTTCAATAGCCTACGGCTAGCTCGCTGGTCGGGGTAGGCATCGACGTCTTCTGGACGGTTTGGGCTTGGCTCACGGCTGGATGGGTGAGTCCGGTACAAGGACATAAAAGCACCTCCACCAGATGTCACGTAGTAGTGACGCTGAAGTAAACAGTCGTAAAACTGAGTATGACAAAACTTATTCTTTATTGGGCGAACCTGTGCCCACAAAAGCAAGCTGCGCTCGAAGCACAACGAAAGCGGCGAACACAGTCGGCGATCGTCGAAATCTGATCAGCGGCGAAACGCGTTGGCTTTTATACATGAGTCATCGAATGTTCCAGGTTATTCCCTGGTGCCCGCGTGTCTTCCAGAAAGTTCTAGACAATTTGCGTCGGTCATACAATCTGATAAATAAGCGTCGGTGAATACAGACAACAGAAAGAAGCATCGATAACGTTCGAGAAACTTCCGATACATGCTGGCGCATCCTGCGCCGTGCGATAACGGTTAACATTTGAGAGCCGGTGAAGAGCTGTCACCGGTGAAAGATAAACAAGTACACGTTGCAATATTTTTATTTTTCAAAAATTTACCTTGTACCGCTACCTATGATTTTAAGAGATCAGGTCGCATCCATCTTTCCCCTGCTTTTTTCCCACCAGTACTCTAATCGTCTCTTGCTTATCTCTACGGCTGATCTGTTGATGTTTCCTTACACTTTAAACCCAAGCGCTTCTGGGAGTTGCACATTACCTACGGTTCTCGCTGGGTGGATCCCGTCGCATTCCATCAGGATGTGCTGAGTGGTTTCTGGATCTTTACTGCAGCATGCACATGTCTCATCTAGTTCCGAATATTTGTTCCGATATGTTTTCGTCCTTAGGCAACCGGCTCTAGCCTCAAATAGCAAGGCACTGCCCTTTGTGTTATAGTACAGATTTTCCTTTCTAACTTCTTTCTTCTCATTCTTGTAAATCTCCATTGTCCATTTTGTTTCCATTCTTTGCATCCAATTCACGCTCTCTATTTCTCTCACTTTCTTTCTGGTGGCTCCTGGTTGTCTATTTGCAGTTTCGATTATCCTGTACTTGGTTGCCAACTTGCTTGACGTCTTCCTCCATGATGTGTCCACCCTTTTCATGTAGAGATACTTGTGCACTTTAGCCGCGCATTTATTTTCATCCAGGTTCCTGAGCCTTTCTTCAAAACTAATTTTGCTCTGTGCTTCTCTGACTTCAAAAGAGGCCCAACCCATGTCACCCTGCACCACCTCATTTGTGGTATTACCGTGGGCTCCCAAAGCCTACCGGCCTACTGATCTTTGGTTAATTTCCAAACCCAACAAGATATCCGATTTTAAGCATACAATGAAATTTGCAAATGCTAGGGCTGGCACCATAACTCCTTTCCAGATTCCACGCGCCACCTCATACTTATTTAGGCCCCACAGTGCTCTGTGTTTCATTATTGCTGCATTCCGCTTCCACTTTATTTTTAGATTATCTTGGTGGTTGCTTGAGTATTTCTTTCCTTCGTTTATGTGTACGCCGAGGTACTTATATTGCTTCAGTATGGGTATTACTTGCTGTTGAATTGACACCATGAAGTTACTCGTCTCTTCATTAACGATCATAATTCCTGATTTCTCTGTGCTAAACTTAAGGCCTACATTTGTCGCTGCATTCCCACAGATATTCGCAAGTATCTGTAAATCTTTTTTGTTGTCTGCTAGTAGCACCATGTCGTCTGCGTGGGACATTCTGTTGCTCAATTTGTCCATTACGCATGTCGGATAAATCAAAACCTAATTTGCTGTTTTCCAGTAGTCTTTCTGTACCATTAACGTAAATCGTGAACAACAATGGTGACAGAGGGTATCCTTGCTTCAATCCCACCACTTCTTTACCTTTTAAACCTTCCCATACAACTTGTACTTAGTTGGGTCTATATTTCTCCCTCAGCAGCTCCACGAAATTCTCATCTATGCCTTCATGCTGAAGAATATCCCATAACAATTCCCCGTCTACGTTGTCATAAGCTCCTTTAATATTGTCACGAGCCTCGAGAAGTAGTCGTGAAGGTTTAATAACCCGTAGAGCAGCTGATTCTCGGAAGACGCGACCGTCGGGGCTGGCTCGAGCGGAGAAGGGGCGCGCGGTCTTCTTTCTTTTCTTGGGCTCGACCCACTCTTGCCCTCGACCCACTACCTACAGGTGGCATTATCCCCCCTTTCGAACAAAAGCATAGCCTCGATGGTAAAAAGAAATAGGCGTAGAAGACAAAAAAAAAGTTACGGACGAGCAATGTACGGCTTCATGCGCACAACATGAACTATGTCTGAGCTCGGTTGTCTTTGTGTCCTACTCCGTGTCTGTGATGATGTGTCCGGAACTACTTCGTAGTTTACGTCACTGACGCGGCGGAGCACCTTATACGGACCGAAATACCGGCTCAGCAGCTTTTCACAGAGGCCACGACGGCGAACGGGGGTCCACACCCAAACTTGGTCCCCGGGGTTGTAAGACACGTCCCTGTGGCGGATGTTGTAGCGTCGTGTATCTGCCTGCTGCTGCTGGCCGATATGCAGCCGCGCGAGCTGGCGAGCTTCTTCAGCACGCTCTGCAAATTCCTCGGCGTCAGTTGTCGATATGTCAGCGTCTTGACACGGCAGCATAGCGTCCAGCATCGTCTGGACTTCGCGACCGTAGAGAAGGCGAAAGGGCGTGAAGCGCGTCGTCTCTTGACGGCGGTGTTATACGCGAAGGTCACGTAAGGCAAGTTCCGATCCCATGTTTTGTGTTGAACGTCGATGTACATTGCGAGCATGTCTGTGACCGTCTTATTCAGACGCTCGGTAAGTCCGTTGGTCTGCGGATGGTACGCGGTCGTCTTGCGATGCCTGGTGTTGCTCAATTCAAAAACCTCGTCCATAAGCTGCGCTGTGAATGCTGTCCCTCTGTCAGTTATTACAGTGGAGGGAGCACCGTGACGCAAGACGATGTGGCGCATGAAGAATTGCGCTACCTCTAAAGCCGTGGCTAGTGGGATGGCCTGCGTCTCAGCATAGCGTGTTAAATAATCAGTCGCCACGATCACCCATTTGTTGCCGTCGGCAGAAAGAGGAAACGGTCCGAGAATGTCCATGCCGACTTGGTCGAAAGGCGTGTGAGGTGCTTCAATTGGCTGAAGTAAGCCAGCCGGTTTAACGGATGGTGTCTTGTGGCGCTGGCATTCACGACAGACTTTAACGTACTGTTTGACGCTTGCCGAAAGCCCGGGCCAATAGTACATTTCGCTTAGTCTAGCGAGTGTTCGTGAAAAGCCTAAATGACCAGATGTTGGTTCATCGTGGCAAGCGAAGAGGATGTCGTCGCGCATGTCCCTTGGAACCACCAGGAGGTAAGCACGGCTGGTCGAACGAGCATTCTTCTTAAAAAGCACGTTATCTCGCAGACTGAAGGACGTCAGCGAGCGGGACAGATGGCGTGGTATGGTTGTGTCGCGACCCTCTAAATGATCGATGATCGGTCGAATCTCAGCGTCGTCACGCTGCCGTCTGCTCAAGTCCGACGAACTAATGGCGCCCAGGAAGCCGTCATCATCCTCTGTTTCCTGACTGGCAGGATCAATGGGTGCGCGGGACAGCGTGTCAGCGTCTTCATGCTTACGGCCGGACTTATAAACGATGGTGATGTCAAATTCCTGTAGCCGCAAGCTCCACCGTGCCAGTCGTCCTGAAGGGTCGCGCATGCTTGCCAACCAACAGAGGGCATGGTGGTCCGTCACTACTTTGAAGGGACGACCATAGAGATAGGGGCAAAACTTGATGATCGCCCACACGACCGCAAGGCACTCTTTCTCCGTAGTCGAATAATTCGCCTCGGTACGGGACAGGGAGCGGCTGGCATACGCTATAACTCTTTCCACTCCATCTTGCAGCTGGACGAGCACTGCGCCAAGGCCAACGCTACTGGCATCGGTATGCACCTCAGTATCCGCATCATCGTCAAAATGTGCAAGAACGGGTGCTGACTGAAGGCGCTGTCGTAATTCAGCAAAAGCCGCCTGTTGCTCATTATGCCACACAAATGGCGTATCGTCTCTTGTAAGGCGTGTCAGGGGTTCCGCTATCTTCGAAAAGCCTTTAATAAACCGGCGATAGTAGGCGCACAAACCCAGGAAGCGCCGGACAGCCTTCTTATAGGCAGGAGCTGGAAACGTGGCCACAGCAGCAAGCTTGTCTGGATCGGGTCGGACCCCTTCGGCGCTTACTACATGCCCGAGGAACTTGAGCTCTTCGTAACCAAAGTGGCACTTTTCGGGCTTAAGTGTGAGGTCTGCCGATCGGATGGCTTCTAGCACACTCCATAGGCGGTGAAGATGCTGCTCGAACGTTTAAGAGAAGATGACCACATCATCCAGGTACACAAGACAAGCCTGCCACTTCAGTCCAGTAAGGACAGTGTCCATCAATCGCTGGAAAGTAGCCAGGGCTGAACACAAGCCAAAAGGAAGCACTCGAAATTCATAGAGCCCATCTGGAGTCACAAAGGCTGTTTTCTCGCGGTCGCGTTCGTCTACCTCGATTTGCCAGTACCCGCTTTTTAAATCGAGAGAAGAAAAATAGTGGGCACGCCGTAGTCGATCTAACGAGTCGTCGATACGCGGCAGCGGGTACACGTGCTTTTTAGTCACGTTGTTGAGCTTGCGGTAGTCGACACAGAAGCGTAGCGTTGCGTCTTTCTTTTTAACAAGAACGACCGGAGACGACCACGGGCTGTTGGAAGGTTCGATGACGCCATCGTCAAGCATCTTGCGGACTTGCGTACGTATGGCTTCGCGTTCTTTTGCCGACATGCGGTAAGGCTGCTGGTGTATCGGGCGTGCGTCTTCGTACGTGATGATCCTGTGTTTAGTGATGGAAGTCTGGCGTACCTTGGAAGAATGTGCGAAGCAGGTCCTGAATTCAAGCAAGAGCTTGCGCAGTGCTGTCTGGCTATCGGTGGACAGTTCAGAATTGATGTCGAGATGGTCCAGAGACGTGTCTGTTGTCTCCACTACTTCTGACGTGAAACAGTTGTTAACGTTTGCCACTGCGTCTGCAAACGCTAACGAAGTGCCGCGGAACAGGTGTCGGTGCTCGTAGCTAAAGTTGGTAACAAGCAATTGCGAATGACCAGCACGAATCTGTATAACACTGCGAGCGACACAAACACCTTGCTTCAGTAGGTGTTCCAAGTTACATTCGGCCACCGCTTCGCCATCGCGTAAGCCACAGCATGTGACGTCGACGAGGACACTGGCTCGTGGAGGAAGCGTTACACTCTCTCCAGAAACACGAAGTACGTCGTCGCGCCGTTCGCCGTCTTGCACGTCGATTGCTCGTTCGGCAGGGAAAGTGATACGACGCTCTTGCAGATCGATAATCGCGCCGTACTCCTGCAGGAAGTCAACCCCAAGAATAACGTCGCGGGAGCATTCGCGTAAGACAAGGCAGCTCGCTACGAATGTAGATCCTTGAATCTCAACTCTAGTCGTGCAGGCGCCCAGCGGAGTAACGACGTGGCCGCCAGCCGTCCGAATCTGCGAGTTATGCCAGGGCGTGATCACTTTCTTAAGCTGCGTTGCTATTTTACCGCCTAGTATCGTGTAGTCTGCGCCGGTGTCCACTAAAGCACTAACGGCATAACCGTCAATAGTGACTGGTATATCGAGCGAAATCCGGTCGTCCCGTTCAGCTGCACGTGATGTCGGATCGCTATGTTTCCGTAACTGCGTCCGTCGGAGGTCTTCAGCGCTTCGTCCGTCAGCGACCTCACCCCCAAAGATCGCCTCAGTTAGTTTTCCCGGCGGGGACTAGTCGAACGCTCGGGAGAATACCGCTGGGGCGGAGGTGAAAATCGTCTCGGAGACGGCGATCGCGACTGCCGCCTGGCAGGCGGTGGCAAGCGCTGCTGAGAGAGGTAGTCCTCAATGTCCCGGGGTCGCTGGCCGTATCGGGGCGGCGGCGAGTATGCGGAAAAGCCGCGAATCCCAAGGCGCCGGTATGGGCACTGGCGCTACAAGTGGTCAGCTTCACCGCAGTGGAAGCACAGAGGCCGATGATCGGGTGTGCGCCAAACATCCGACTTCCGAGGGGGCGGGCGTCTGTCGTCGACGTAGTGTACTGCTTGCTCCGAACGATGGGCAAATGGAGCGGCATGAACAACGGGCGGCGGTGTACACCCAGCGACGTAGTACGGTATCGGCTGCGCCGACTGAACTGACACCGTAGGAGGAGCACGAACGAACAGTGGCGGAGAGGAAGCAGGGCGCTTCAGGGCTTCCGCGTATGTCGCACGGCGGTATTCAGGAGGTACTTCCGCAGCGTTATCAGGAGGCAAGGTGTCACGGAGCGTCTGGTGCAGTTCGTCCTTAATAATGCTCGCTATGGAGCTTACCGTAGGGCGCGGTGTTACGGCGGCCTTTTCCAACTCTTCACGCACTACAGAACGGATGAGTTCTCCCAGACAGTAACCGTTGCTTCCTATGGCCGTGAAAATGTCAGCAGCAGACATGCTGTTCGCTTGCGGCTCATAAAGGCTCGAGCGATGCAGAAGCATCTTTTCCATGGCCACGGCCTCGGACAAGAACTCCGCGACCGTCTTCGGAGGGCTCCGCACGAGGCCAGCAAGGAGTTGCTCCTTGACCCCGCGCATCAGATGACGTAACTTCTTCTGCTCCGCCATTCTTGGATCCGCTCGTCTGAAGAGGCGTGTCATGTCTTCGACGTACGTGGTTACAGTTTCGTTTGGCAACTGGACGCGCGCCTGAATCGCTCGTTCCGCTCGTTGGTGGCGATCAGGACTGGTGTAGGTCTCCAAAAGCAGACGACAAAACTCGCACCACGACGTCAGTTGCTCCTCGCGGTTCTGAAACCACGTACGCGCCCCATCCTCCAGGTAGAAGTAGACGTGTCTGAGTTTTTCCCTGTCGTTCTATTCGTTCACGGAGGCCACACGCTCGAAGTCGACCATCCAGTCTTCGACGTCTTCGAACACTGTGCCATGAAACGTCTTCGGGATCCGTGGGCTCTCAAGTGTGTAACGGTTCGACATCGTGCTTCCCGTACCGGTTGGGGCGGTTTGAAGGGAGGCGCTGGTCATACCGGTTGATGTGGTGGGAACCGTAGAGTCGACGACTTCTGGGGAAAGTCCCCTGATCCTGCGGCTGGCCCGATGCACGGGAGTGTCGACAGGCACTCGATTCGTAGCGCAGATCCTTGGAGGGGTCTGCAACATCCGTGAGGACGCTTACACAGCACCTCCACCAGTTTGTCACGAGCCTCGAGAAGTAGTCGTGAAGGCTTAATAACCCGTAGAGCAGCTGACTCTCGGAAGACGCGACCGTCGGGGCTGACTCGAGCCGAGAAGAGGCGCGCGGTCTTCTTTCTTCGCTTGGGCTCGACCCACTCTTGCCCTCGACCTACATATTGCCACCTACAGGTGGCAATATCTAGAAATGCTGTCGATAAAGGTCTTTTCTGAACTACTGAAATCTCTATGCACTGAGTTAGTACAAACATATTATCCTCTAAGCGTCTGCCTGGCCTGAGCCCATTCTGTAGTTCTCCCAATAGATCGTTTTTCTCCACCCACTTCGACAGTTCTAATTTTGCCATTCTATATTGCCATTGCCATTCTATATATCACCGACGGTACTGTAACTGGCCTGTACGAGCTCGTCTTATCCTTATCTCCTTTGCCTTTGTAGATGAGGCTCATCTTGCTTTCATGCCATCCAACGGGAATTTTCTTTGTTCTAATCACTTGCTCTATGGCATTAGTCAGCAGTGCCTTGCTCTTTGGACCGAGGTTTTTGATTAGCAGTATTGGGATTTTATCGGGTCTTGCTGCCATGGTATTACGGACATTTTCTGCTGCCTTTTTCCAATAAAAGCTTTCTATGCAAAATTTTGATCTGTTAGGCCTCTTTGTTGTTGCTGGATCTGTTGTCTGAACTGCGCTTTTTCTCATGCCGAAGTTATCCCTAATAACGTCTGTGATGTACCGCAGCGCATCGTCTCCTTCGTAGATGTTACCGTCTTCATCCCTTATAGGCGTTTGCGAGTTTTTAGCTGGAGCTCCGAGTGCTTTTATAAGGTTCCAGAATCTTTTTGGTGCGCCTGTCTCTTTTGTGAATGTTATGCACACAACGTTCACTTGCGCATTTAATTTTCTCTTGCACGAGCTCACTCGCCAACTTTTTCTTTTCTCGGAATGTGTTCCACCTAAGGAGCACCTCTTCTTGTAATCGAAACTTTTTGGCTTCTCGATGAGCCCTAGGTGCCTCTTTACCCTGTGCTATAGCTTGTTTTATTTCCTTGTTCCACCACTTACGTGCTTTCCTCTTTCCAATCCAACAATTGTTTTGCCCTGTCTGCCTTATTTCATGCTGCACAACGTCCACCAGTTCCTTATATTCCCAGACTGCTGTACAAAAAGCCTCAATATTCTTCTCTATGTTTTTTGCGATCTCTGTTATTTGCTCTTCATTCATTTTCAAAAATTCTGAGGCTATTGGTTCATGTTCTGCGTTGGTATGTCTGCCAAACTTTAATGCTAAACGTCTATGATCGCTTCCCACGCTATTTTTTTCCATTTTCGTCTATTATCATTTGGTCTAGTTGTTTGTAGACCATTTCTAAGACTAAGGCGTAGTCGATACATGACTGCCTGTTTCCGCATTGCCACGTTGCCTGTCCGTGACACTCATTCTCCCTGTTAACTACTATAACGTTCTGTTCATCACACAGATCCAGCACTTGAAAGCCGCTGTAATCAGTATATCCGTCTAAATCGTCCAAGTGTGCGTTCATATCTGCCACTAATATCACCTGGCCCGATTTCCTGAACTCGTTATTATCGCTTCTAATGCAATCAACCAATTCCTTATTTTTTTCTCTGCTATCACTACCTATCCATAGGTAAGCTACTCCCAGCCACGTCTTTTTACCTTGCCATATACCGCTAATCCATAAATGCTCTTTACATGTCTCGTTTACCCTTCGCCACTTCAGACCTCGCCTAATTAGTACGCCTACGCCTCCACCTTTCCTTGACCCGGTCATTCTGTTACACCGTTCCCATACAAAATTGTCAGTAACAGGCGCCTTCTGCAAATCTCGTAGATGCGTTTTGGTCAAGGCATACACGCTAATCGCTACATCATTCAGCTTCGTTTGAACTTACAGCCATTTTTCCTGCTTGCGACCACCCAGCATGTTAATGTAGCAAATTTTACCTTCTCTATTCTTATCCTTTCTGCGTTTTTTCCTGACTCCTGGTCGTCTAATTCTGCCCTTTACTCGTGTATCGCTACGTTCAATACTTAATCCTGCTTCCTGATTGCCTGGGGCCCACCTAAAAAATCTACAGCTCGCACCGCGAATCGACGTCCGAGCGCTGTTGCTACACTTTCACTAAAATATATCCCGTCACGCACAAAAGCGCCTTCGCGGCCTGCTCGGTGCACTTCTCGGTTGATGTCAATGACCGTAAAATTCATTGCTTTAGCTAGAGTCCTAATTTCCCCTGTTTACTGCAATAACTGCCCTTTCAATTTCATAACCCTGCCTTTCAACCTCTGGCACCGTGCACTTCGCGATTTGCACTTCCTTTGAAACATTCCGCAGGTCGGTGACCCCTTTGGCTATTTGCTTCGTGATCCCTGCTCCTCGTCCGTGCAGTACGTCAATCACTCCGCCCATTATCACCACTAGGTCTGTCGCCTCCATTGTGTCCCAATGCATTCCTTGGCTTTCGCTATCACCTCTCCAATAGGTTTTCCCGATAGCGCGATAACCTGTGGCGGTATTCTGTAAGTGTCTACCTAGTGGACTGTCCATTTCAGCGGTCGCTGATTGGCTGCTGCTTGATGTGCAGAAAGGTGCCAGCCAGTCTCCTTCCTGCACGTCAAGCAGCAGCCAATCAGCGACAGCCGAAATGGACAGTCCACTAGGTAGACTCTTAAAGGATACCGCCCCTGAACTCGTTCGCCTGCACTTACCCACTCTGTTATCGCCGGTTCTACTTTACGCATGTTGGAATCCCCAACAATGACTACTCCACGCTTTTGTTCCCCCTCACCGCCGAAAGCTGCCCCAGAGGTCCCAATTAGAGCACTGCACGGGCCTGATTTTTTGGCCCGAGCCCGGCCAGGGCCCGCTTTACGAGGCCCGAGCCCAGCCCGGGCCCATAATACAAAGCACGAGCCCGGCCCGGGCCCGGGCGTACATGACCGAGACCAGCCCGGGCCGGGCCCGTGGTTCCAAGCCCGGGCCCGACCCGGGCCCCTGTTACTAAGCCCCGGCCCGGCCCAGGCCCGGGCGTTCATCACTAAGCTTAGCTAGGGCCCGCGTTTGCATGACCAGGCCCGGCCTGTAAGAAAAAAAAATCTTTTTTTTAACTTACAGATTGTACTGTATCTGTCAGCCTCACCTTCTAGAGGTTTAAAAAGCTGCAGTATAAAGCAATAAAAGGCCGAAATCTTTGTTTCTCCCACGGGAACATCAGTATTCCGGCCCATTGTCTGTGCTACTATTTTTCTGGTGGTGCGCATGCACTTACCTTGATTTGTACGATATGGTTCTATGATGTCATTTAGAATCCAAATATACAGGGCGTTTCATTTTAGCTGAACCAAATTTTTAAAAATTGCCTGTGGCTGATAGCGCAATTATAATCCTTGATCTAATCTACTCGATGAGGCGGCCATTACTTACACGAGAAATAAAAACACCTAATTGAAGAATTAACATTATTACGCTAATTAACGTTTTAATTATTTATTTTATGGTACATGTATCAATCTACGAATTATAGCCGCCGAGTTCGCAAAGCGTATCCATTTGGAACGAATTATCAGGACTAAACCAGTTTCGAGATAATAATTTTCGATGTGTCCGACAAAATCAATCAAATCAAATCAATTTATTGTCCAGTTTACATGCTGGACGGTCATTTTGGACTAAAAGCTACATATGTAGCTTGACATATGTACATTTATAGCTGGGCAGGCCACGTAATGCGTAGGATGGATAACCAGTAGACCATTAGGGTTACAGAATGGATACCTAGAGAAGGAAAGCGCAGTCGAGGTCGGCAGAAAATCAGATGGGATGATGAAGTTAGGAAATTTGCAGGTGCAAGTTGGAATCAGCTAGCGCAAGACAGGGGTAAGTGGAGATCGCAGGGAGAGGCCTTCATCCTGCAGTGGACATGAATAGGATGATGACGATGATAATGATGTAGCTTGACGCGACCCAAAAGACCAGGCAAGGCAATAGTACAGCAAACAGTGTGCACACATGCACCACAATTCACATATATTTCCAGCTATCGCTGGAACTCCTCATAGACTAAATAGCTATGAACGGAAAGACAACGAATATTTGCGTCACGGCGAGTTAACAGAATTGGAAAAAGTTTTAACAGAATGCATTTTAAACAACACTACAATAACAATACTAGCTATACAAAACAACGCAACACCACCTATACAACATAGCATGAGCCTGAATTTTACAAGATCAACATTTGCTAAGAAAACGAAGCAGAATTTACATTATATACTCAGAACCATACACAAATAATAATCACATCAGATACACTACAAGCGACCAAAGGTTCAGCTGAGTTCTTTCTGACTGAAATTACCGCCATTTTTGTATCTGTTCAAAGTGAACGGTAGGTAATGTATTAACGACTGATGCTTATAGAGTGTTCTGAAGTATGGAATTGACCATATCTCAGGATTTCTTGTGTTCGCATTAATGCGACGACGCTCTAAGGATGCTAATTGTTTTATGTAGTTCCACGCTAATTCTGACATGGATGGCCTAATGGATGGTCAAAACGCCTAATTGAATATTTAACATAATTACGCGTATTAAATTTTTAATTATATTACGGCACATCTTTCAATCTACGAATTATAGCCGCTGAGTTCGCAAGGCGTATCCACTTGGAACGAATTCTCAGGACTGAACCGTTTCGATATATTAATTTTCAAAGTGTCCGACGAAATGCATGGGCGTTCCAGTTAACGTTTTGAGGAAAACGCTGTTTTATGCATTGAAGCACAAAAGTAACTGGCCTTAGCGCTAAAATAATGCCATAGTACCGAAACTAGTAATTGTGCGATCGCAAAAGCGGTAACATAGAAAGGGTTTGAGGAGTGGTTCGTTGTATAATTTATTTTTCCTTACGCAGAAACAATGTTCGTTTTTGCGGAAAAGAAAAAAAATTAGCGTAGCTTGCACTGGCGGCGCAACGCTAAAGTGACAGCGGAGATGATGGGCACCTAGCTAGTCCTGGCTTTTGGGCTATAGCACTCTTAGCACGGTAACGTTTAATAAAAGAGTATATTCTCACAAATTTGTGCACCTATAAAGAAAAGTTACACAGTAACCTTTATTTAAGTAACCTTTAATAAAGGGCATACTCTCACAACTTTGTAACCTATAAGTTGGACATAAAATTGTAACCTTTACTTAAGTAACGTTTAATAAGGGGCATATTCTCACAATTTTGTGCACCTATAAAATAATAGACTACGTGTACCTATACTAAAGGTTACTATATAGTGACCTTTAGTATAGGCACACGTAGCCTTTAAGTATGTAACCTTTCGTGTAGACATACTGTCTTGCAAGGCTTCACACGTGCGTCCTTCTGCGCATTTCCAAGAATTTAGGACATTGATTCTTCGGCCGACCACCAAACTTCACCGCAATGCACTAGCGTAACTCACCTGAGCAGAACTTCATAAAAATTCTACTTCAAATGATCGGCCGAATTTTTATAACTTTCGGTTAGCAACGTCAGGAGGATACTCGCTTCTGAAAATATAGTCATTTAAGGCACTTAGTCATGACTTCTCTGCTGCGTTATATTAGCGCTTTGGTCAAGGTTAAATAACTGCTAAACTCAGCAAGGAAATTACAACTAAGTGTCATAAAAGCTTATGTTATCGGAAATAGGTATCCTTTCGACGTAGCTAACGGAAAGTTGTTGAACTTCGGCTGATCTTCCGAAATACAATTTTTTTTGAAAACGCTGCTCAGTGAGTTACGCACTGAGCAGCGCCCTGCAGTGAAGTTCAATGGGTGGCTGAAAGAGCAATGTGCAAAATTCATGTGCATGCGCAGAAGGACGCGCGGGTGACAACGTGCAAGACTGGATGCCTATACGAAAGATTACAAAAAAAGGTTCCTAAAAATGGCCGCACGGCTTATGCCATAATTTCTTGGACATGACTCATTGTCGAAAACTAAAAAAATGTTCAGGACTAAAGAAAAAATGACATTTTATTGCTGTGAAAACTTCATAGTGGCGACAGACAGCATTTGCACGATAGTCAATACATTTGGAGACAAAATTTTACTAATTAGCTTTTTTTCATTTCTTTGGGGACATGTAATTGCATATTGAAGGCCGCCAGTACTGAAAGAATACCGATTTGCAATAATTGTGCCTGGCACCAATTTAGAGAAATTGAATCTGCAATGAAGTGCGTTGCTGTTTCAGTTATTCTTTCTGCACAACCTGCAGCAAAATTATGTAAATATCTCAGCTAGAACAGCAATGCATTTTATGGCATGTTCGCAGTATGTGTTTTTGAGACTATTCTGTGGCAGAATGCTTCCAGCAACCAGATATGGAGTGCTGATTGACCAGCCCTGCCGTTAACCACGATTGTTTATTTACATGCATGCTAATCAGTCAAACATTGGTAATATTCGTACTAATGATGATTATTCGAGTTTATTGGCGCAATTCATACTAATGATTATTGCTGAAATTCTGTTGCGATGACTGTAAAATTTGTTCCGCAGAAATCAACACTTCGTCTCAAATTCTCTTTTTTAATATTCAAGGACAGACTGGTTAACAACGTGTAAACCTTTGCGACCTTGCTATTTTACAGCGCAGGTCATTTACACAAGGCAGATTCCAGGAATTAGTATAGAATGCACGATGCATCAAGACAGTTGTACCTTTTGAAATAAGGTGGCAAATACTTGGTAATTTTGGATTAAATGTGCAAAACAAGATTATTAATGAAATACAAAGTATGTTGCTTTTGTATAGGTGAATGCATCGTATACAGATTCGTCCCACAATATAATTCTTTGCTGCGGGCCATGTTGAAAATTTTTTGCAAAAGTATCATGTCGTCATCCCATGATAGTGAGATTTCTAATAATTATATTTTGCACAAGTGGAAAGCACATCTTAAAAGGCGGCAAATTTCAGAATGAATACGCATTTCTGCATGCAACATCTCTTCTATCGAAAAATATTATAGAGGTATGAGAGGGCAGCACCAACATTCTGGAAATGATGTCAGTAGCAGCTGTGAGAAGGAAAGATGACACAAAACATTTAGTGAAAATGTCATGTTTACTTTATTTGCTTATACAAAACAAGGTAACTCAAAGCTTTCCCTTCACAAGCAAAATTACATTTTGCCTTGGTCTGTTTTCTGCTTCACGGGCATGAAGCAATAATGAAAAAACCTCTGAATACGGCGCTCCATGGCAGCACAAATTTCTACGGCATCACGAGGAATGGGGCAATAAAAGAGAAATGTTGAAGGTTCGTATACAACATGTTCAAATACAAATACATATAAGTTTTAGATTTCCACGAGGAGGACAATCTCATCCCTGTTGCGAGCACAATCATGTCTCTTTGGTGCTATTATGTCAGTTGCTAATTCTCCGATCTCCTTGCTGTGTAGTGGAGCCTACAACGACAGAAAAGTAATCTTACAATCTCGTAGTTACTTGTTAGCGTCGCCCTGCAAACAACAGCTATTACCATGTAATGAAAGACCACAAAGTTGAAAAACTACTACAGAAAAAATAATTAAACACGCCTAAGGTGAATATACTCTTCTGTTTAGGAAATGCCGCTAACAATAAAAATTAAAGATTAAAAAACTGAAAAAAAAATGAATTCTCAAGTCAGTTCGTACTCCCCTCCAGTACAAGTACAAAAGACAACACCGCAATAATGTGACAGTTTAACAGTCAAAACGCAATATCAAGTGATTACAAACTGAATATCAGCACAAAACACCAGTTCCTTGAATGAGGCCAATGTTGTGCGTCCGCATGTAAGTGCAACATAAACTTGAGATTTAAGAATATCCAAGACGGTGACTCATAGTGATAAAATATATTAAAACGACAATGTTTATGAAGCGAGCAAGTAGTTTACTTAAATAAAACTGAACAGTGCGAGCATGAGCATGAATTGACGGTGAAATTTGCGACAGACACACACCAGCAAATAAATAGTTGAACAGGAAGCATTGCTTACCTAGGTCATATTTATTGCTGTATTCGGCATTCATTACAACAGTCACAACACAAACGATGCTCACCACTCTCAGGTAAGCGAAGAACTTTTACCATTGGCCATCGGCAATGCGTCTCGTCGCAGCGGCCACGCAGCACGCCAAACATGTCCCTGCTCCACGCCCGGCGTCATGGCTTCTTTTCAGCGGCGCGCGCGCCATTAGGAGTCTTTTCAGTAACTGTACCACCCGTCACGAGTGACTCAGACGCACAACACGCTTGGTAGGCGCGCGCCACCAAATTCGAGAGCGGAAAAACGTGCTTAAAGCGATGAAACAAAGCGCGACACGACCGTTTCAAAACGACAGCACCGGCGATACTCTTCCCGGCATGCATCGCGAGAGCTGCGCAATGCGAAGGAGATATGACAGCACTTATGTTTGGCTGAAGCTGAAGCGCGTTTGATTACGCCCCGCATCTAGAAAAACTAAAGATAATAATCAAACTATAGTTCCGTCAAAGTATCACAGGACCATATATATATATCAAGACGCTAATATTCTAATGTTTCAGGATGTTGCTGTTCGTTTGTATTTGTATGTTTTCTCCCTGTTCATTTGGCCTGCCGCCATTGTGGCCTCCCACCGCGAGCGCACGTTCATCTCTCTATACGAGACCTTACTGGAGCGGCTGTCGGCCGCTGTCATGTGAATGAAACGGCGTCTGTCTCGCGTGTCAGTGAGCGGGCAAAATTGGTGCGTGTCTGGAGTTCTCTAATGAACCCAACATTTGCTGTAATTTAGGAACCACTCCCTCTAATACGTCAAAAATACAAAAAAGAAAGAAAAGAAGAAAAGAAAGCGTGGTGGCCTCAGTTGCAGTGTACAAAGAAGTCTGATTACGAAGCATCTTTCTCGCCCTGCAGATTAGTTATTCGTCTACGCTTTGATTCTGTCGGTCGTCGAGCTTTTACAGTACTCTAGCGTGCGCCCACGTGCGACCTTCAGTGTGCGCCCGCTGTGAGTGGGTGTCGCGTTTCAGGAGAATATAAAACAAACGCGAATATAGGGAGCATTGATACACAAGGAAATAATAAGAATAATTTGGGTACAAATATACATTCAATCACCATAATGCATCCGCTTTTAGTTTTTTGTGCAGGTACACAAGTCTATGTTTTATACCACAGCCTAAAATGCCTGCAGTGGTAGCGGTGGGCTTTCCATCACATTGAACCGTAGTGATAATTCAAGCCGCAACATCGTTTGCCACAATATTCTCCGATATATGTTCACTGTTTCTGTGGCTTCCTTTTAGATTATAATGGCACGTATGCAGTAGAGATCACTGACGAATGAATTGCTGCTGTCTCTCTTGAGCATACGCTCGTGCAAGATTTAAATTTCTTTTTTGCATTGTGAAACCAAAGATCCCCACTGGTGTCAATAAAATATTAATTTAGTCCAACGTACCTGCCTCATTCCCTCGGCCGCACAACATATCGTATAGGTTAGTCCCGGCTAAAAACACCACATCAGGATCGCAATACGACACAATAATAGGTAAACTTCCAATCCATACTCTAGGTCCCCTAAGCTACGAATGCCAATTCGTTTAGAGGTTACAACCCAAAGGTTACAAGACATTTGGCGTTGCAGTAACCTTTAAAATAGACGCTTCGGCACATGTAACCTCTAGCCGCGACGGAAATTCACGAAAACACAAAGATCAATTTTTTTAGTCACCGAGTAACCCTTATGTTATAAGTTACTGGCAGTTATAGGTTAACATAAGCGTTACCGTGCTAAGAGTATAGGCTAAGCACTACCAAGTCATCCCCAGCATTTCCCAGAATTTATTTATTATCGATTGATTATCGATTAGCTATTGATTGGCTATCGATTGTCTATTGCAAGATATTGGCCACGTATTTGGGATAGGCTAAGCACTACCAAGTTATCCGAATTTATTGATTATTCATCCATTATCGATTAGCTATTGATTGGATGTCCATTGCCTATCGTAAGGTATTGGCCGCGTATTTGGGCTAGGCTAAAGTCATCCCCAGCATTTTCGGGAATTTATTGATTATTGATCGATTATCGACTAGCTATTGATTGGCTATCAATTTCTTATCGATAGGCAATTAGTCCCCACCATTCTTAGCTAGACTTAACCAGGCTCAGCTTCGCTAGTTCACAGGTGTATGTGCTATTGCGATTGGACCCTTTCTGCACTGCTGCCAGGATCGGCCCACATTTTTGGATTCAGCGGACACATTAGGCCCGGCTGAAACAGCTCCGCTGTTAAGAATGAGAACTTCATCTGTTTTACTATTTTCTTTGATAAGATATAGTCATCTGATAAGATATACAGTCAAGAGAGCGGGGTGGATCTGAGAACAAACGGGGATAACCGATATTCTAGTTGACATTAAGCGGAAAAAAATGGAGCTGGGAAGGCCATGTAAAGCGTTGGATGGCTAACCGATGGACCATTAGAGCTACAGAATGGATACCAAGAGAAGGGAAGCGCTGTCCAGGACAGCAGAAAACTAGGTGGGGTGATGAAGTTAGGAAATTCGCAGGCGCAAATTGAAATCAGCTAGTGCAAGACAGGGTTAATTGGAGATCGCAGGGAGAGGCCTTCGTCCTGCAGTGGACATAAATATAGGCTGATGATGATGATGATGACAGTCATATTGCACGTGTCACTTTCCCTTGGCACAGAATGCGTTGAACAATGCAATGCATAACGGTCGCGTGTGTTCGAAGGCCTACTTAGGCCCTTCAATGAGTCTGGCCCGGGCCCGTGGCTTCAAGCCCGAGTCCGGCCCGTGCCTGCGACCTCAAGCCCGGCCCGGGCCCGCGGCCTCAAGCCCGAGCCCGGCCCGTGCCCTCGGCTTTAAGCCCGGGCCCGGCCCGAGCCCGCCAACAAACGCTTCGGACGGCCCGGCCCGGGCTTTCGGGCCGGCCCGGGCCCGTGCAGTGCTCTAGTCACAATGCCCTTCCCTCCTTTCTTATCCTTGTCCTTGGCTTTGTTGTTTTCTCCCGCGGCCGCGTCAGCGGTAGCCGCTTCGTGACCATCACTAGAGTGACCTAGAAAAATAGGGGAGTGTCCAAAGCGCCGGCTCCGGCGAGGGCGTTTTTCTGTGAACTGCCGCGCCGCGCCGCTGCTGCTCCGGACCCGTGGGCTTTTCGCGCTCGCGAAGCGCGTGGAAGCGAGGGTCTTCTGCTATGCGCTGTAGTTTTTCGTGTTCAGTTTCCACGCAAAGCACTTAAAGTATATTTAACTTCACCAGTGTGGTGCTGCATGGAGCTCGCCCATATTTGAGCGTTGTCTTTGTGCTTGGACAGCAAGAGAATGCAAAAACTAAGGCGTCAAACTCATCAGCCCGGACTAGCTCCGGTGCTAGAGTTCGGGAACGGTAATGCGGTAACTGTATGTGCGTAGAAACGCGCTAAATGAGCCCGCGCACAGAAAGAACGTAAAAAAAACGGTGTTCGCATGGGTACGCGGGCTATCGCACCATGCTTGCAAGAATAACAGTAACGAAAAAAGTAAATCACGCGGGAAGTCAAGTGAAATACTACTTACGGGCGTGAAGTAACTGCTTCGCTCACCACTACGCGCTTTTCACTCGCGGTCAGTAGTGGATTACAGCCATATGCATATTGACACAATGATGTGGGGCTCACGCACAGCGGGACGGCGCGCGCAAAGGTCGGCGCCGTGAAAGACGACGAAGCGCGTAGGCTGCACGTTCTTCTTCTGGCCCGCCATTAAAGAGAAGCATCTATTTTTCAAGACTCCGTCTTCGATCTACGTTACATTTTTCTGGTGGAGGTGCTGGGTACATGCTACCACTCCCAGATCGAACCCCGCCTACAAGCCCAGTACGAAGTCCGGTCGAGCTGACTCCTGTTCACGTACGGACAAGCCGTCGACTTCAAGGACTGCCACCGGAGCACGAGCCTCTACCCAACCGAGTCAGAACGATGAGTACATCAGTTCCGTCTTCTTCCTCAACTGCACCGACCGAGGTCGTGCTTAATCAGCCGCTAATCCCCAAATCCTTCCATGGGGACACCTTCGAGGATGTTGAGGACTGGCTCGATCACTTTGAGCGTGTCGCAGAATTCAACGGCTGGACTCCGGAGCGCAAGCTACGCAACGCCTACTTTGCCCTCGAGGACTATGCGCGGACATGGTTTGAGAACCGTGAGGCGGCCCTATCAACATGGGACGAATTCCGACGGCAGCTAATCAGCACATATGCCAGCCTCGATCGCAAGGAGCGAGCTGAATCTGCAATTCAGGCGAGAGTACAGCGGCCGAACGAAAGCGTCGCAATGTTTGTCGAGGATATGTGCCGACTTTTCCGACGCGCGGATCCGTCCATGCCGGAAGAAAAGAAGCTCAGGAATTTAATGCGTGGTGTCAAGCAAGAGCTATTCGGAGGCCTGATACGCAACCCACCAAGGACCGTTGCAGAGTTTCTCGCGGAAGCCACATCAATGGAAAAGGCACTGCAGCAGCGAACAAGGCAGTACAACCGCGACGTGTCGACCCTATCACGTGACCATCTCACTATACCTGTTGACAATACCGACGCCTTGCGGGAGCTCATTAGGCTTGTTGTTAGAGAAGAGCTCCAGAAGCTTCAGGTGGCTCCGGCATCGGTACCGCGACTTGCTCTGGCTGAGGTCATCCGAGAGGAAATCAGGCAGGCAGTCCAAGTCCCAGAGCGAAGCGAGACACCACAGCCCGAGATACGGCAGCCACAGCCTCGCATGTCGTATGCGGAAGTTGCGCGAAGTTCGTTGTCGCCGACTTTTCACGGTGTGAGCGACGTGCCGGACTTCCATGGAGTGCGCGCCGTGGAACAAGCAACTGGCGACGTCAGGCCTCGCCGCACGCCATTCATGGCTGAAGCGCGACCACCCCGCAAGAGCGACGTATGGCGCACTGCAGACCGGAGGCCCTTGTGTTTTCATTGCGGTGAAGCCGACCACCTCTACAGGGCATGTCCTTACCGCCGAGCTGGGCTCCGTGGATTTTCACTGAACGCCCCGTGCCCACGAAATGGCGAACGCCCTCTAGAGATTGAAGCCTACCTCGCGGACGCCAGGACCTCGTTTGCCCCACGATTCCATGACACCCGGTCACCGTCACCCGCCCGAAACAGGTCTTCCAGCCCCCTCTTCACGCCGAGCGCAACAAGGCGTCGCTCACCCAGCCCTGCTTCCCGGGAAAACTGAGTCCAGCGACCTGCGGAGGTGAGGTCGCTGACGTTGCGAACGCTGAAGATCCTCCACTACGACGACCGCGATATGACGCAATTGAGACGCAGAGAAATCGGTGCAGTTCGGTGTCAGTATCTTGCGACGTGCCAGTTACCATAGATGACCACGAAGTCACGGCGTTAATCGACACGGGTGCGGACACGTCTGTCATCAGCCAGAATCTCGTACGTATGCTGAACAAAGTTTCGACGCAATGGGCCGGAACTCAGATTCGTACTGCGGGAGGGCACCTCTTAACCCCAATGGGCCGGTGCACGGCACGAGTCAACATTCGAGGCTTCACGTACATCGGCGACTTCGTCATTCTTCCTGAATGTTCAAAGGACCTTATACTCGGCATGGATTTCCTTCAGGCGAACGGCGCTATCATCGACCTGCAAGAGTCTAGAGTCAGTTTCGCTACTACGCAAGCCATAGCGCACAGTAATGACAACGACCGTGACATCGCGCTACGCGTTGCAGACGATCACGTCACGTTGCCACCCAAGAGCAGTGTGCTTACCCTTGTCCGATGCGACATGGAGGACGTCGCCGAAGGAATTGCTGAGGCAAACATCCCCCTGCTTCTTGAGCGCCACATTTGCATAGCCAGAGGACTTCTTGAGGTGCAAAACAAATGTTCAGTCGTTTTGCTAACAAACTTTAGCAACGAGTATCGGCATGTACCACGAGGAACGACAATCGCATTTCTTCGAGAAATCATTCATGTTACTGACATTGGCACATGGGAAATCGCATCGTCTCAGCAATCTGAGTTACCCAGCCTAAACGAACGGATTCACGTTAACGATACGCTGCCAAACCATCAGAAAGACCGACTACTGAGTCTCGTGAACGAGTTTGCCGACTGTTTTTCAACGTCGTCCAAAGTACGGCGTACGTCCATCACAAAGCACCGCATTATTACGGATGAATCCGCACGTCCTGTTCGCCAGCATCCTTACAGAGTGTCTCCAGTGGAAAGGGAAGCGATCAAGCAGCAGGTGAAAGAGATGCTCTAAGACGACGTGAACCAGCCGTCCACAAGCCCGTGGGCCTCCCCTGTAGTGTTAGTCAGAAAGAAAGACAACACGTTACGCTTCTGTGTAGATTACAGAAAGTTGAACCGTGTCACCAAGCGCGATGTTTATCCACTGCCACGCATCGACGACGCATTGGATCGTCTACAACATGCCAAGTTCTTTTCTTCGTTGGATCTTAAATCCGGATATTGGCAAATCGAAGTTGATGAACAGGATCGTGAAAAAACAGCGTTTGTGACACCTGACGGCCTTTATGAGTTCAAAGTTCTCCCCTTCGGTCTCTGTTCCGCACCTGCCACCTTTCAGCGGATGATGGATACCGTGCTTGCTGAACTCAAATGGCAAACCTGCCTCGTATACTTGGACGACGTCGTCGTGTTCTCGAGCACGTTCGACGAGCACCTCGCACGACTCGAGAGCGTCCTCGCTGCGATCCGTACTGCCGACCTCACCATCAAGCCCGAAAAATGCTACTTTGGGTTCCAAGAGCTCAAATTTCTCGGCCATGTCGTTGGTCCTCAAGGCGTCCGACCAGACCCCGACAAGTTAGCTGCCGTCGCCGAGTTTTCACCACCCACAGACAAGAAGGCTGTCCAACGCTTCCTTGGTTTGTGCGCCTATTATAGACGCTTTGTCGAGGGATTCTCGACAATTGCTGAGCCTCTCACACGGCTTACACGCGACGATGTGCCATTCATTTGGGCGGACGAGCAGCAGCAGTCGTTCAATGAATTGCGCCAGCGTTTGCAAGCTGCCCCAATACTTGCTCATTTCGACGAAGACGCAGACACAGAAATCCATACTGACGCCAGCAATGCGGGTCTCGGCGCAGTTCTTGTGCAGTGGCAAGATGGTGCGGAACGTACTATTGCTTATGCAAGCCGCAGTCTCACCAAGGCTGAGAAAAACTACTCAACCACTGAAAAAGAATGCTTAGCGGTTGTGTGGGCAATTAGTAAATTCCGACCCTACTTGTACGGTAGACCCTTTAAGGCTGTCAGCGATCACCACGCCTTGTGCTGGCTTGCCAACCTCAAGGATCCTTCAGGCAGACTAGCCCGTTGGAGCCTGCACTTACAAGAGTACGACGTTACCGTTGTCTACCGATCTGGAAGGAAGCACAGTGACGCTGACTGTTTGTCCCGCGCACCGCTCCCTACGACATCGTCGGACCCTGACTATGACTTGCCATTTGTCGGCGTTGTCGACGCCGTAAAGATGGCTGAGCACCAGTGCGCTGACCCTGAGCTGTTGCCGCTGATCGAGCACCTTCAAGGAGTTGAAGGTGTTTTACCTCGCTCGCTCGTGCGCGGCTTATCATCGTACTGTTTGCGCAACAACGTCCTTTACAGGAAAAACTGCGGAAGCGGTCCAAATACGTACCTCCTTGTCGTGCCGTCGGCGCTGCGCCAAGACATTTTGCAAGCCTGCCATGATGAGCCATGCGCGGGACACCTGGGATTCGCTAAGACATTAGCAAGGATACGACAGAAGTATTACTGGCCCCGGCTTTTTTCTTCTGTTCAACGCTACGTGAATACCTGCCGCGATTGTCAGCGCCGCAAGAAACCGCCCTTTAAACCGGCTGGCTTTCTCCACCCTGTGGACCCTCGTCAAGCACCGTTCCAACAAATAGGAATGGATCTACTTGGGCCATTCCCAGTGACCTCTTCGCGCAACAGATGGGTAGTCGTCGCTACCGACTACTTAACCCGGTACGCCGAAACCAAAGCTATTCCGCAAGCAAACTCGTATGAAGTGGCCAAGTTCTTCGTTCACCACATCGTCCTGCGACATGGTGCGCCTTCTGCTGTCATCACGGATCGCGGTACAGCATTTACAGCCGAACTTATGCAGGACGTTCTCCAGCTAACACATAGCTCTCACCGCAAGAGCACTGCCTATCACCCTCAAACCAATGGATTAACGGAACGTCTGAACAGAACGCTGGCTGATATGCTCTCCATGTATGTCGACGTAGAGCACAAAATGTGGGACGAGATTTTACCCTATGTCACCTTCGCGTATAACACTGCTGTACAAGAGACTACACAGTTTACGCCGTTCGAACTTGTATACGGGCGCCACGTCACGTCAACACTTGACGCCATGCTACCTGTGGATGATATTAGCCCGACCAGCGAACACGTGGAAGAGTTCGTACAAAGAGCCGAAGAAGCCCGCCAGCTTGCTCGACATCGTATCCGGAGCCAACAGCATACCGACACCCTTCGATACAACCAGGGTCGCCGCGACGTCCATTACAATACCGGCGACTGCGTGTGGGTCTGGACGCCCATCCGTCGCCGTGGACTCTCGGAAAAGTTGCTCCGCCGGTATTTCGGTCCCTACAAGGTTACACGCCGCCTCAGCGACGTCACTTACGAAGTCGTCCCCTGCAGTTCCGACCCCCGTTCGCTCCGTCGTCGTCCTCGCGCTGAAGTTGTTCATGTAGTACGCATGAAACCATACCATGCGCGTACGTGAACGCCCAGATGCACCTGAGGAACTCTATTTCTTGTCATGGCTGACAGAACTTTTTGACGCGACCGAGACGGTCGCTTTTCGCACGGGGGGCAATTGACACAATGATGTGGGGCTCACGCACAGCGGGACGGCGCGCGCAAAGGTCGGCGCCGTGAAAGACGACGAAGCGCGTAGGCTGCACGTTCTTCTTCTGGCCCGCCATTAAAGAGAAGCATCTATTTTTCAAGACTCCGTCTTCGATCTACGTTACAATATGTATTTATTCATGAATTTTGTAGCCTCGACAATACTTTATTATGCACTGAGCGCAGTGAGAAAGTGTAAGCGAAACAAGAGAAAGAGCAGAGAGGGCCCTAATATTGTAATGTTGTTGGCTTAATTCGCTTCAGAGATTACGTACACGAACAATTCTTGCTGCACGCTATCTCTCCAATACAAACTTCAGGCACGATGTACCTTAAGGTTCACCGTGAGCGAAGCTTGTTTTAAATTCAGACATTCGAAAGAAAAGCCATTCCAGCCAATCGGTAAACAAACATAAAGCAAGGTGAACAAATATATATTTTTCTACTGTAATGAAGAAGAGTAACCTGTGCCTCAGCAGCAACGCCACCGGCATGAGCTCGTGAAATTCTCTCCAATCTCTTGGGATCGTGTGCGCAAACGCTGTTCTGCACGGAGTTTTCTTACTGCTGGCCGACCGAAAACTTGGGTAAACATGGTTTTGAAGACCAACCACGAAGTGATGTCGCCTTCATGGTTTAGAAACCATAGTTTCGCAACGTCTGAGAGATAGAAGGCTACGGTTCTCATTTTGGTAGCATCGTCCCAATGGTTATGGGCACTCACTCGCTCGTATGAGGAGAGCCAATCTTCAACGTCTTTTTCGTCTGTGCCGGAGAAGATAGGGGGATCTCGCAGACGCAAGGCGCCGGCACAAACCAGGGTGGGCGGCGCCGTTGGAGGAGTTGGAGGAGTGCCGCTTGCGTCCTCGGGTATGATGGGGGGTAGAGTGCGACTCTGAAGTTCCAGGGTGGTCGAAACCGAGCAACGATAGAGGCCGAGCATTTCTTGCCGATGCTTTGAAGGCACTACTCGACGAATGCCGAATCATTCACCGCACAAGTACAGCGTACCATCCGCAAACTAACAGCATGACAGAACGCTTCAACCGTACTCTTGGTGATATGCTATCAATGTACGTCGCCTCTGATCATTCCAATTGGGACGAGCAATCCTTTACGTGCAATCCAATGAGTGGTCCCTCCACTTGCAGAGGACCTACACAGCTTTCATCTAATTCCTTAGAATGAACGCACAGTGAACATCCCTCATATTCCACCGTAAATGATTTGTCCAGCTCCCACCTCTTTCATAACCGCCCTGCAGTAAGAGAGCACTTCTCGTTGCGTGTGAGAAGTCTGGCTGAGGAAATGGATGTCCCACTCTTTGAAAATCGTCTAATAGCACCCATTATACAGGTCGCACCATGGCAGTGGCAGATTGTAGACTGTGATTTGTCATTTTTACATGTTACGAAGCACGCTGCGGTTGCACACATTCGAATGCACTTCCTCGAACTGCAGCATAAATACTCCTGTCCGGATTTTTAAACCGATGCATCAAAGTCTCATGCTGGCGTCTCTGATGCAGCGGTTGCCCCATCATTTTCAGATGCCGACGCCCTGCACCCCCAAACGAGTATTTTCACTGCAGAGGCTTATGCACTACTGCCGGCTCTTATGCAATACTGTCGACCCGCTACCACACCCGGCCACTCCGCAAAACTTGTCGCGAAAAACCTCGGTCCCTACCGCGTTCTTGAGCAAACGTCCTCCGTCAATTACCTCGTGGAGCCCCTCAAGCCACCGACGGACCTGCGCAATCGCGGCCACGAACTTGTCCACGTGTGTCGCATTAAGCCGTACTACGACCCAACAGTCGCCTTAATCCGCCAGGATGGCGCCTTTTTCGGCGGAGGGCGATTGTACTGAAGAAGAGTAACCTGTGCCTCAGCAGCATCGCCACCGGCATGAGCTCGTGGTTGCTGTCCTTGGACGTACGCTTGTGACTGCTACCCGTTCGCCTGCATCCGTTGCTAATAAACCTCTTAGCACTACATTGACATGAATAGATAGCTACTATTGGCCTAGCCATTTACTAATTTGTTATGTAAAAGTTATTACTGCAATAGCCTTGTTTTAATAATCCGTGAAGCCTCTCTGAAATTACCAACATGTGACTTCTCATGATATCATAGTAATTGCTTAACGCGCGATTTCTTACGTAAACTAACAAGCATTCATGGCGCGTGACGATGTTTTTGCTTGCATTATTTTGACTGGAAAATCGTCTTGAAAATTACTGTCTTTGGTGCACTACAAATATCGCTATTGATTCTACATATCCCTAAAATAATTACCTTCAATCAGTAAAACATGAAAGGTTTATGTTTTGGTGATTAGTTGCCTCTTTCATTACGTAACTACATTTACGTAATTATTTATCGGTAAGTATACTTGCTGTGTACGAGCCAGCGAGCCTGCGCAATAAATATTCCTAAAGTTACTTTCATGTTAAAATTCGCTTAGTGTTTGCGCTCTTCCAACACAAGAAGGCGAAAGACGAGTTTCACTTCCCTAATGCATTACGTTCGCTTTCTGACGTTCGCTCGTAATTATGAAATGAGGCATATGTACGCAATGTTGCACTGGTAGCGTTTCATTTATTTGGTTTGTCTTGTTTTTTGCCGCATATATTTCTCGCATGCCCTTTACCTGCACGCTGTGGTAGTTTGGTGGCTTTGTTAGGTTGTACTGCAAAGCTCGAGGACGCGGGTTCGATTCCCGGGCACGACGGGTTACATATCGATGGGGGCGAAATGCATAAAACACCCGTGTTCATAGATTTAGGGGCACGTTAAAGAAACCCAGGCGGTCGAAATTAACAGAGCCCTCCACTGCGGCGTCTCTCATAGCCATATTGTGATTTTTTGGTGTAAAACCCCAGATATTATGATTACTATTATTACCCTTTACCTGTGCGCTCATGATATATGGGTAAGTTCGACACGTTGAGATCGAGATTGGCATTCAACACGTTCTTATCGTCACACCCACACCATCCGAGGGATTTCTGGACGAAAAATGCAACGTCATATTGTTGTCGTTAATCGCGACGCGAATGCATGTACGTCAACTTAATAATGCAATGACCCGTCAGTCATTTTAGTCACACATTTGTGACTTTCAACGCTATACTTTACCCTATACAGGCAAAACAAAAGAGGAGGTGGTATTCTGAAAGCTGCAAAACAGTCTTTAAAATGCTACTTAATGCCAGAGTTTTCACAAATGCATGACGACTACGAAATCTTGTCTTTGAAGTGTGGTTACTATGTATTCTCTGTCCTGTATCTTCCTCCAAGCGGTAATGTTACATCCTTTTCCAGTTTTTCGATGCCTTCTTATATTACATTACAGAAAACAAGCTCTTGTTAGTCTTGGGTGGCGACATAAACATTGATTTTTTGTCATCGTCACCTGAACAACGTGAAATGCAAAGATTGTTGGAATGCAATAATTTTTGTAACTTGATACGAGAGCCTACGCGACCGCTCACATCTACACCCCTTGATGCCTTTATTACCAACGTATGCGAACAAAATTGTATGTCAGGAGTCATATGCGCTCAAATGAGTGATCATCTACCTATTTTTCTTTTTGTTAGCAGTCAGGTAGAAGGAATCAACAAGCTTCTCCTCTAAAGAAATACCAATCAATAAATATGGCGACACTGAGTAAATTTTGTGCCAGACTAGTCAATACGAACTGGAATTTTCTACATGAAATTACTGATGCAGAAACTGCTTATGATAATTTCATTACCACAATTAGAGCTCTATATGAGGAATGTTTTCCCTACAAGTTTTTAAAAAGCCCACAAAGGCACGTAAACCATGGATAAATAAAGAATGTTTGGAACTCATACAGAGAAAAGACAATCTTTATAAGCGTTTCCTTCAAAGCAGAAATTTAGACGTTCTTGTCCTACTTAGGGTGTATCGCAATAAGGTTACGTCACATCTAAGACGAGTGAAGAACTACTTGCATGAGCTGTTTAACAACGATGTCCTAAAAAAAGCGATTTAACATGGAATCGACTAAATTACATTTTAAATCCCAATAAAGACAGCGCTAATATGGAAATTGATATTAATGATGAAAGGCTTTCTGGCAGAAGGCTTGCCAATTCCTTCAATGATTATTTTGTGTCCTTGGTGCATGGCACAGTATGATCCTGCTTGTCTCAACTACCTAAACCCACAAAACCCCCAAAGTGCATTTTTATTCCCCTACAAATTCCAATGAAATCCAAAGCATTTCCACCCGGGCATTCGAAACGGCAGATCACGAGATGTATGTGATTTTCAGATTCTCCCTTTTAAGCGTGCTATTAACATTCTCAGTCCTATCTTAGCTCACATATTTAATTGCCTGTTTCAAAGATGGTATATTTCCCAAGAGTTTGCAAAATGCTAGAGTTACTGTAATTTATAAAGGTGGAGATAGAAATAATTTAGCAAATTACCGCCCAATACTTCCAATATTTTCAGTGTCTAGAAAAAAATAATACATGTATGAATGTCAAATTTTTGCGAAAAGCATCACTTGATAACAATCAGCCAGCATGATTTTCGAAAATTTCATTCCACTGAAACAGCGCTTTTTACTCAAAAACAGCTAATTATAAATTGTTTAGAACAAAAGGAATTAGCATTGGGTAGATAGGTGGACTTTTATGAAGCAATCGATAGGATTAACCACTATACATTACTCGATAAACTTCGTGTATATGGTTTCCGAGCTGTGTTTCTTAACCTCATAAGATCCTATTTAACATACCGTCATCAACGGGTAGTAGTCAATGATCAATATTCGGATAATAAAGCTATTCCCGCAGGTGTTCCTCAGGGTAGCGTATAAGGCCCACTGCTATTTAACTTATATATTAATGACATTGTTAACATTAGTGATAAACCTACTTTCGTTATATATGCAGACGATACGAGCCTATTTGTTAGAGGATCATGCTTGTCGGACATTCAAAACCAGGCTGATGATTGTTTACGCTTATTACACCAATGGTCTCTATGTAATGCGCTCCCCATCAATACTAATAAAACAAAAGCTGTGTTGTTTAGACCCCGGAACAAGATTATTGAACCGCATGCTACTGTTCTTAAAATAGGATCTGACGTTATAGAAACTGTACCTCGTGTAAAATGCTTAGGTGTTTGTTCTCTTTGAGGAACACCTACAGTGGAATGATCATGTTGATTCTGTTGCAGTAAAGCTTTCAAGAACGGTAGGGATACTTTCGAAATTCAGATATTTATTTCCTCAGTGTATCATAAAGCCATCATATTCATTCATTCATATTACTCATTGTTTTACGCTGTCATTAACTATTGTTTTCTGGTATGGGGCACGACTTCTTTTTGCAACACTAACAAACTGTACACAATCCAAAAACGGGCTGTACGCAACATTACGAGTGCTGCGTTCGATTCCCCCTCCAAACCTATTTTTGAAGCACTTGTATTGAAGCACTTGTATATAAATTTAGCATTAAGCAAAATGCCTTTCTTGTTAACCTATCCATGATGATTTGTAGGGTTTGTTGGCGCAAGGGCCTGATGTGGCCAAAGAGTGCCAAGTCGATGATCCGTGCTTCTCATGATATATGAGTTAAATGCGGGGCGTATATGAAAAGCGGCTGTATAGAGGCCTAAAAACATTTGCTGAAAAGTGTAAAATATACATGCGGTGCAATGTGGCTGTAAAAGGGCCTCAAATTTATTCGCTATAAAGTGCGTAAAATACAAGTATATACATATTAAAAAAGATGAAAGTGACTGATCGTGTCCGCGATGACAATAGATGTTTCACGAGATAGGAATGATCAGTAAAATATGTAGATTGTTAAGCTATCCAATTTAAAACATAAAACGTACACATACGATTCTCGAGCGGCTGGTGATTGGTTTATACCAAAAACACGTATGAATTGTGGCCAACAAATGATTGCTTATCGACTACCCTCTCTACTAAATTCATGCAATGCCCTATAGAGGACCTAACTGTGTCGAGGAGAGCACATGTCGCCTTGAAGAAAAGTCAACTTGTCGGAACGTTGGCTCCTGCTCTCACCTTGTTCTCGTGTTACTGATCGCCCTATAGAAGAGTAATTTTTGTTTGCTTTCGCGTGTAAATCAACCTTAGAGAGCAATTGTAAGATGCCTTTCTTTCTTTTTTTTTGTTCTTTGTTGTTGCTGTATAAATGGCCACTTTATAGTTATTATCTATGCTCGTATAAGCCAAGTTTTTTGTAGGGGGCGTAGAGCCTCGTCAAGCCTGTAAAATGCTTTTTGTCTACGTCCCCATCATCACCCTAATGAGGTAAATAAAGTTTCCGTCCGTCCGTACGTCCGTCCGTCCGTCCGTCCCGTTCCGTTCCGTCCCGTCCGTCCGTCGCGCGGCGCTTTGGACACTCTCCAATCTTCCGTGCTCACGTTGGTTTCGACGGGAATTCAGGGCGCAGGCTTCTTTCCCAAGCGTATCACCCCTGAAGGAAGCCGAACGCCAGGCCTTGGTACGCTTGTACCCTTTTGAACCAGTGGGTGCCCAGCGGCGGTTGGAATCGAACCCACAGCCTCCCGCAGCCGAGGCGGGCGTTCTACCACTAGGCCACAGCTGTCTGTCTGTCTGTCTGTCTGTCTGTCTGTCTGTCTGTGTGTGTGTGTGTGTGTGTGTGTGTGTGTGTGTGTGTGTGTGTGTGTGTCTGTCTGTCTGTCTGTCTGTCTGTCTGTCTGTCTGTCTGTCTGTCTGTCTGTCTGTCTGTCTGTCTGTCTGTCTGTCTGTCTGTCTGTCTGTCAAGTATACCAAGTGAACGAGACGCGAGAGTTACGCGGTTTGTATTTATTTTTGGTACCCCGGCCCGCCGATGGACACATTCCGCTTCCCAAGAGCCAGTTAAGGATTTCGCCTTAATACAGAAACAGCAGAGCGCGGGAGGCAGTCTTGTAAAACAAATCGAATGCATGAAATAAAAGAAAGAAAACGAGAGGGTGTAAAAGCGTTAGCATGAGCTAGCCATATCTGCCACGTTCTCCTGGATATCATCGCGATCTCCACCTTATTTTCTTCTGCAGCACGTTCAAGTTGCTCATTCCTCACATAACTAAATGAAGTAAGCGCGCGGAATGCGTTACTCGAACAGCCGCGTAAGCGCGGACCAAGCGAGCTAGATGGATATAGGCAAAATATCCGTATTCACAGCCGGCAGGCGCGTTCTCTGTGCGGTGAGTCACTGCGGTATTGCCTGGTGGTGAAGTGGTACGTATTATATACCAAATTATTGAGATTTTGGCTAAATGAAAGCAAAATATCAGGCTCGTAGCAGACGCCCGCCGCCTTGGCGCGGTTTCTGCAACGGAGAAAGCCCACGGGTCCGGTACAGGAGAGCTGCGGTGCGGGAGTTCACAAGAAAAGGTCCTCGGTCCTCCCATGCATTCGCGCGGCGCTTTGGACACTCCAATCTTCTAGGTCACTTTACCATCACTGACGTTTCCGCCACTGCGTTCCGGCGTGGCGGGTTCGGCTGTCTTAGCTGCACTATCGGGAGCTGTCATGAAGCTGCACACGGAGCTGTCCAGCAGCCAGCTCCGTTCGCGGTGCTCGCCTCGATGCGTTCACCATTGCTTTGCGGAATGGTGGCCCTCAGCTGCATTTTTGCGTTAGCCTAGCTATTCTTCTACCTCCTTCCTCTGCTTCTGCTCGCTTTTAATTTCCTTTTCTAGCTTTCCAACCCACTTAGCTAGCTTATCCTTCTGCTGCTCTAGATGGTCTAGCCGCGACCCTAGCACACACATCCTACATATAAAATCTGCAACGTTCGCTTCCCGTGCTGACTCAAACCGCGTTTCTTCCAACGCGTAAGAACGCTCGCACTCAGAACAACGGACGCGTGGGTTCCCCGTAGTACCAACCATCATCGTGTACTAACAAGGCTTAGATGTGACAAAAAAATTATTCGTTACCCACTTTTATCTGAGCGAAAAGACTAAGAAACTGAAAAGAAGGAAAATAATTTTAGGGGCGAAGCTCCTTAGGGCGTGGGTCTGTCCTTCCTCCGTATGTAGCCACCTGTAGTTTTTTGAAGTGTTCACTAGATAGCGTAAGTGGTAGCCACCTGTAGCTTTATGAAGTGTTCACTAGATGGAGTAAGTCCGTAGCTCTGATTGGCATGCAGACCGCTATGCATGTATGTATACGCATATATACATATATATGTATACGTATAGTATAACCGGAAGCCGACTTCCGCTTCCGTTTCCACTTCCGTTTCCACTTCCGGTTCCGCTTCCGGTTCCGGAAGCCAGCTTCCGGCGTTTTTCTTTCTCGTCCGTAGCTAGGTGCGCTGCGGTGCACAAAGGCGTTCGTTCCCGACGCTCGCTCTCTTTCTCGTCCGTAGCTAGGGGCGCTGCATTGCACAAGGGCGTTCGTTCCCGACGCGCACTCTCTTTATCTCTCGTCCGTAGCTGTGGATTACCAGAATGATCTCCCGGTGCTTCGCCCACTCATCATCATTCACTTCGTGGATATGCTGTGATTTATTTATTGCGATAGCAATTATATGGACACTCAAAAGCAGATTTCTGCCGTCGGCGTCGCCGTCGCCGTCGCCGTGAGGTTCCGTATGACGTCAATGGAGATGAAATCGTCGCCGCGGGCCGAACGCTGTATGTGCAAGTGAAAGGGCGCGAGGGACGCGCGCTTTCACGGGGAGTGAACGCACGGCGGAGAACAAACGCGCGTTCTGCGCTGTGCTCCCTGAAGGGCTGCAGAAGTAGGCGTCTCTTTCCTCCTCTACAATCACCGTATATGTAGAGCAAACGTGCCTTCTTCCGACGCGCGACAGGCCGTGGGGGATGGGGGGGGGAGGGAAGGGAGGCGACGTTTAGCTGCGGCACCCAGTGCTTATTTATATTAGAGGCTCCGGCTCCGCATCTGCTGCAGCTGGACGGCAGCACGCAGCTACCGACTGGGACGAGCGACGTCCCCGGCCTGCAGCTCCTGCGGGGAGCCGGAGACGATCGAACATCTCCTGCTGGCCTGCCCGGCGTACCTCCAGCAGCGGGGCCCACTCCTGCAGGAGTTCCGCCGCCTGGGCCTCCCCTCTGGCAAGGAGGAAGATCTCCTCTTCCCCGGCCGACACCACCTTTCGGCACTTCGAGGCGTCGTGGAGTTCCTTGACTCGTCAGGGCTCTCCGCACGCCTCTAAGGACATTTCTACAAGCGGGAAGGCCTCACGGCCTCCCACCCCACCCCGGGCCTGACCGGCCTGGCACAACACCCCTGCAGACTCTGCAGCACACCAAGGCCTTCCATCTCGGCCTGATACGTGCCGCCTATGCCTGCCGGTTTTGCATCGCCCAGCCATGGCGACTCCACTCTATCCCTTCTTTCGCTCCCACTTACCCCTCCCCGTTGGCGCTGAGCCGTGCTCCCTCAAGGGCTGCAGAAGATAGCGCCAACCTTTCCCTTTCCCTCAAGAACCACTTATCATCATCATCATCATCATCATCAGAGGCTCCGGCAACAGTCACCAACGCCGCACGCATTTTGAGCGAACGCGGGCAAAACGCCGACGGCGTCGACAACAGTTCTGCATGTCCAAGTTTATACAGCTGATAAAGCTGCTATCATTACTCCGTATAGCTCTCTTCAAATTTGCTATCGCAATTGATGCTTCGCCTTTCAGGTGAAACTGCGACAACGTTTTTTTAAGATTGCTTGGCTAAGCTAACACTCCTAAAAAACAAAGAGCGAAATACAAAATAAGAAAACTTATCTCTTTGGCACGCTGCTCCTGCAGCGCTGAGGCAGCACCTCAACTCGGCAAGTCCGCTCCCGTCGGCTTCACTCGTAAGTGGGCCTTGGGATGTGAGATGCTCGCCGTGTAGCGTCGATGCGTGCACATCTTTCAATGCAGCTGCATATCATTACGCCATGTAGAACACCGTGTACACCTAGCGGTACAAGGTGGTTAGATAAGGTTTGAGGGAAAAAAAAGAAGTAATAAAAGAAATGTATACAAGAATGCTAGAAAAAAAAGCCGGCAGATTACGCCCCCTGTGGGAATCGACATTCATGTCATGACCTACCATTTTTGTTCGCGATACACCCTTGTCATACTATGCTAATTTTGGCACCTACCAAATAAACAAAACAACCATGAGATAACCAGGACGTAGGCGGCTGTTTCATGATCTACATGACAGGCTTGTCATGGCATTCATATCATGACTTATCATTTATGTTCTTCATACACTCTTCTCATACTATGCCGATTTGGTACATACTAAGTAAACCAAAGGACCATGCGAGCACCCAGACGTAAGTTGTCAGATAGATCATCATCATCATCATATTCTTCTTCATCAGCCTATATTTATGTCCACTGCAGGACGAAGGCCTCTCCCTGCGATCTCCAATTACCCCTGTCTTGCGCTAGCTGGTTACAACTTGCGCCTGCAAATTTTCTCACTTCATCACCCCACCTAGTTTGCTGCCATCCTCCGTTGCGCTTCCCTTCACTTGGTATCCATTCTGTAACTCTAATGATCCACCAGTTATCCATCCTACGCATTACATGGCCTGCCCAGCTCCATTTTCTTCTCTTAATGTCAACTAGAATATCGGCTAACCCAGTTTGCACCGTTCTCTTCCTGTCTCTTAACGTTAAGCCTAATATTTTTCGTTCGCTCGCTCTTTGTGCCTTCAATAACTTGTTCTCGAGGTTCTTTGTTAGCCTTCAAAATTTTCCTCCATATGTTAGCACCGGTACAATTGTATGACTGTACGCTTTTCTTTTCAATGACAGTGGAAAGCTCCCAGTCAGCATTTAGCGATGCCTGCGGTATGCAATCCAACCCAATTTTATTCTTCCGTAAATTTCCTTCTGATGATCACGGTCCCATGTGGGCAATTGAAATAGATAAACGTACTCATTTAGAGACTCTAGAGGCGGACTGGCGATCCTGAATTCTTGTTCCCTTGCCAGGTTGTGGAACATTATCTTTGTCTTCTACATATTAATCTTCAACCTGACTCTTACACTTTCTCGGTTAACGTCCTCAATCATTTGTTGTAATTCATCTCCATTGTTGCTGAATAGGACAATGTCATCTGCAAATAGAAGCTGAGATATATGCTGAGATATTCCCCGTTGATCCTCACTTCTAGAGCTTCCCAGTCTAAGAGCTTGAAATCTTCTTCTAAGCATGCAGTGAATACCACTGGAGAGATTGTGTCTCCTTGCCTCACCCCTTTCTTGATAGGTAACTTTCTACTCTTGTTGTGGAGAACCAGTGTAGCTAGCTGTGGATTATTTGTAGTTATTTCCCAAGATATTCACGTATACCTCCTGTACTCCTTGATTACGCAATGCCTCTATGACTGCTGGTAACGCTACTGAATCAATTGCCTTTTCATACTCCATGAAAGTCGTGTAGAGATATTTATTGTACTCCGCAGATTTCTCGATTACCTGATTGATGACATGGATCTATGATCCATCGTAGAATATCCCTTCCTAAAGCCAGCCTTGTTTGACTGAAGTGAAGTGTTGCGCTGTGTTACATATATGTGGCCATTTGGTGGCGCCCCCCTAGCGCGAGCCTTGTGCACGCAATAAAGAGATGAAGGGCTGTGGCGGGCCCTCAGAGCTTCAACGCCAGCTAGTATGGTCGCGCGTCTGAGTTCTACATGCTGAGATTGCAACAGATTTGGCGACGAGAGTGAAACTCTATAAATTACAATATGCCAAAGTACGGTTCCGGAGCCGCGGCGAACGAGGTGCCGGGCGCCAAGAAACGCGCGGTGTTCCTCAGCTGCTGCGGGTCACGCCCCTACTCGATTCTGCACAGCCTTCTTGCAGCGAATAAGCCGACTAAGACTACGCTTGAAAACTGCCTGAAGGCGCTGAGCGACCATTTCTCGCCGAAGCCGTCGATAGTCTTTAGTCGATGAAAGTTCAATACTCGCGTTCGGGAAGAGGGTGAATCGGTGAGCGAGTTCACTGCCACCCCCAAGAAGCTCTCAGAACACTGCGAGTTCGGCATATTTCTGAAGGACCTGCTTCGTGACCATATCGTATGTGGCATAAGGGACACGTAGATACAGACACGCCTGCTAGAAGAGCCGAATCTCACACTCGAAATCGCGGTGTCGACTGCGCTCGCCATGGAGTCGGCCAAGCGCGATGCGTAAGAGCTCTGCGTAGCGGCTGGGGTCGTTTCTGAGAATGTAAATGAGCTTATGACGTCGGACAAAAAAAACACGTGAGCTCCAACCGGTGTGGTGACGCCCACTACGCCACGGAATGTCCGCACATTCGCAACATTTGCAGTTACTGCAGAAACGTCGGTCACCTAGCAAAGGTGTGTCAGTCGAGAGGCGTTGACAGCAACCACCGAGCGTCCACTCAACAGTTCAAGAAAAAGAACGCTAACAAGCAGGTTCGTGTGCATGCAGCTGACGACTCGCACCCCAGCACAGCCAAGTCAGTACTGCACAGTGCCGTTTCTTCATCTGACGAAGAAACTGTCTATAACATGTACAACTTGGTCGAAAGGCCCAGTGTTCCAGCACCTAAACCTTTCACGGTGCAGCTGGAAGTGCAGCAGCGTCCATTCAGAATGGAATCCGACATTGGGCGAGTGTGTCCATCATTGGATAATCAACTTTGCGCCGTCAATTTCCGTTGCTACTTCGTCAACCATCCAAAGTCCAGCTCAGAAGATAATGTGGTGACCTAAAGTATGTGAATGGTAAGGCCACTGTCAGCGAAGTACAACAATCACGTTCGAGTGCTTCTACTGCTTATTGCTGAAGGTGATGCCCCATCACTTCTAGGAAGGAATGGAATTGAGGTACTGAATATATGCCTTTTCAATTTCACTGATGTCGGTGCTTTTAGTGACGTCAAGCAATTAACTGACCAACACTCCACGTTGTTTTCCGATGGTCCAGGAATATTTAGGGGCGTGTCAGTTAAGCTGACAGTCCAAGAGGGAGCAAATCCACGCTTCTTAAGGGTTCGTACAGTTCCTTTTACACTAGTGGACAAGGTGTCTGAAGAGCTGTTGAGAGTCCAGCGAGAAGACATCCTGGAGGCAGTCGCCTCATCTGAATGGGCAGCACCAATTGTGCCAGTGCCAAAAAAGGATGGTAGCCTTCGCATTTGGGGGGATTACAAGGTGACAGTTAATGCAGTTGCTGTTGTTAAGTACCCAATCCCTAAAGCAGAAGAGCTGTGGGCCAGGCTCTCGGGTGGCGTCAAGTGCACCAAACTTGATCTCAATTATGAATACCCGGAATTTGGAGCTAACTTCAAGGAAGCTCACTACCATTAACACGCCAAACGGGCTGTTCCAATACAAGAGGCTACCTTTCGGAGTCTCAGCAGCGCCATCCATTTTTCAGCGAGAGATGGAGACAAATGCAGGGCCTGCAGGCCCTGCATTACGTCGTGGTGTACTTTGATAAAGTCCTGGTGACTGGCACGGATGACAAAGATCACCTCATCAACCTTGGCAAGGTTTCCCAAAGAATGGAGTAAGGAGGACTCAAGCTGAAACACAAGTGTAAGTTTATGATGGATAGTGTAGAGTACCTCGGTCACATCATTGACGCTGATGGATTACACACGGCACCACATAAGGTTGAAGCAGACATCAAGGCTCCTGTGCCAGGCAATGTCAAGGAGCTACAGAGTTTACTAGGGCTGGTAAACTATTAGAGTAGGTTTGTGCCCAACCTTTCTGCTGTAGTTCGTCCATTGTATCAACTGCTGTCAGATGGAACCTCGTGGTGCTGGAAGAAACAAAAAGAGGGAGCGGTAAGTGCAGTCAAACGACTTCTACTTCAGCCCCAGTCCTAGCGCATTATGATCCCAAGCAAGAACTTGTACACGCATGCGATGCTTCCCCTTTTGCACTCGGAGCTGTGCTGTCCCATCGTGATGCTCATAGTATGGAGCGTCCCATTGCGTTTGGATCCAGAAGCCTACAGCCAGGCCAAAGAAGCTATTCTCATCTGGACTGAGAAGCACTGGCACTCATCTTTGGTGTCACAAGGTTCCGGCAGTACCTTTGGGGAAGACATTTTGAAGCTGTCACTGACTACAAGCCGTTACTCGGACTGTTCGGCCATGACAAGGCCGTTCCAGATTGCAGCTCTCCGAGAATTACACTGTGGGCCCTCATGTTGTCTGCCTATTAATACACCCTGGTCTATCACCCAGGACAGACCATACGTCACGCGGATGGACTGAGCCAGTTGCCCTTAGAAACTAAGAACTTTCCCGTGGAAGATCCTGCGGATGTATTTATGTTGGAAGGCAAATATCCACGTGTTTTGTCGTCCACAGCCATTGCACAGGCATCAAGCAAATATGCCGTTTTGTCAAGGATCCCTCACAGTTTGCTGCATGGTGGCCAGCTGCCCCATGAGCCGGAATGCAGACAAGACTCTTGAAAATGATCTCAGCCTGGAGGACGGTTCCCTTTGGGGAATGGCCCTTCACTTAGAGAAGTACAAGAACTCCTTCGTGAGGGTCACCCTGGCATCGAAATAATGAAAGCTTTTGCCCGAAGCCATGTGTGGTGGCCTGGTGCCGACGATGACATCACACACAAAGTGAAATCCTGTGCGGTGTGCCAGGAATAGCAGCATCTGCGCCGGCCAGTGCAGTCCACACCCTGGTCGTTTGCTGAAAGACCATGGTCTACATGTCGATTTCAGAGGCCCATTAAAGAGACCTTACTTCTCAGTCATTATAGACGCCTACTCCAAAATGGGTTAAAATAATTCCAGCGACATCACCATGCTCTGATGGCACAATCAGCTGCCGACGGGCCGTTTTTGACACTCATGGCATCCCTTCCATTATTGTGTCAGACGATGGCACAGCATTCACTCGTGTCAAATTACAGCAATTTTTGCATAAAAACCAAATCAGAGGAATCAGAGTGTCACCTTACCATGCTGCATCAAACGGTGCTGCCGAGCGTGTTGTTCAATTGGTCAAGAACAAGCTGAAGAAGTCGGCGTCTGGCGACTTCTAGACCCAGATTCACCGAATGTTACAGCAGTACAGAACAACACCTCACAGCCTCACTGTGAGGTGTTGTCTCACAGCCTCATCATCGAGGTGATGTCGTGTTAAAGCAGCTGACGCAAAAATTACATGAGGACAAGGGAGCATGTCACGCTCAGTTACCAGAGCCTGGCTCGCATGTCCTCGTCAAGAATTTCAAACCGGTCCCTTCATGGTTGCCAGCCACTGCTATTAGGCCTACAAGTTCCTCTTCCGTTCAGGTGGAACTCGCAGATTGGTCAAATAGCAATCGGCATAGTCATCACCTCCGACAGGATGACCGTTCTCATCCTCCTTAACCTAGCCCACCAAGCCGTATGCTACCAACGCAGCCATCGCCTGATACACAGACTGAACAAGTGAGCAATGAGGGATCACCAATGAATTTTTAAGCGGCACCGGTATCCACGGCACAAACTTCACCTGAGACCCCTCAAAACACTCCTTCTTCGCCATTGCTACGCCGAACCCAACGTGTGAGGAATCCAGTGTATCGTTACTCACCTTAGAGACTGTCGGGGGTGGGAAAATGTCACATATATGTAGTCGATTGGTGGCGCCCCCGCCCCCCCCCCCCTAACGCGAGCCTTGTGCAAGCAATAAAGAGATGTAGGGCTGTGGCGGGCCCCCAGAGCTTTACCACCAGCAAGTATGGTCGTGCGTTTGAATTCTACAGGCTGAGATTGCAACCGCCTGATTATATTGGAAATTACCTTGATGAACATTTTATACAATACTGAAAGTAAGCTAATGGCTCTATAATCAATTCTTTAAGGTCTCCCTTCTTATGAATTGGTATAATGTTGGCGTTTTTCCAGCTCTCTGGCACACTTGCAGTCGTGAGGCACTGCGTATAAAGGGCCGCAAGCTTTTCAAGCATGATATCTCCACCATCTTTGATTAAATTGACTGTTATTCTATCTTCTCCAGCAGCTTTTCGATGATGTATGGTGCTTAATGGCGCAAGGGCCAGGTATGGCCAAAGAGCGCCAGGCCAGTGTTCATGGAGCAATGAGTTGCGAAAAGTAGACGTATCGTGGCTGTAAAAGGGCCTAAAAACAATCGCTGTAAAATGCGAAAAGTATATATGTAGTAAAATTATGGCTATGGCTAATGACGTGTACTATGAACACGAAAGAACAAATTATAAGGGAATTAAGATAAACGAAAATATATCACGGATAAAACTGTCAAAAAGCACTACTGCCTTGCCGTTTTGAAACGCAAGGGCCTGGAGGCGCGTGCTATGCAAAACTACTATCGCGGCGAGATCCTCTGGAGAGAGGATGTGCTACGAAACTATTGGGCAAATAACATGCAATACTACATCGCTGAGAAAATCCAGGATAGCCTTATTGTCAAAGAGAGGTTTGTCGCCAAGAAACATAGCGGGATGGAGAGGGAGACGGTACCGGTACGCTAGAGGAAAGTGCCTTTTTCTCTCTCTTTCGACTTCCCTGCATTCCACGAGGACGTGGAGCACGGTAAGCCTCTCTCCACATCTACCACAGGTTGGCGGGTCATTCCCTGTTAAGAGAAAATTGTGGGTGCCGTATGTATGTCCTATTCTCAGACGAGAGAATAGGACATTAGTTCTTCGTACTTTCGTAACGGGAGGCCAGGGACCTATCTGTGGCTTAACTAAGTGGAGCTTATTGTTCGTTTCGGCATCCCACAAGCGCTGCCAGTGGCTTTGAAGTTTGTTTTTCAAGTAGGTCTTGAGATCTCTGGCAGGGATTGAAGCGGTAGGGTTAAGCGCTCGCGATGTAGTTGATGTGGCCATTTCATCAGCTAGAACATTGCCCTCGATGCCTCTATGGCCAGGCACCCAGCATATAATAATATGCTGGTTAGACAGGTATGCCTTGCACAGAGCAGAATACAGTTCAATAAGTACAGGGTTTTTGTGTCTATGTAGAGTCACGACGGCTTTTACGACCCTTAGGGAGTCTGTAAATATTATTGATCTTTTGAGTTTGGATTTGCCTATACTCTTCACAGCCGATAAAAGTGCATAGGCCTCAGCCAGTAAAAATGCTTGTTTCCGGGTGCAGTACATCGGACTCGGAGAACTATGGGCCGACTACTGCATAAGATTCCCCTGCATGTGACTTGGAAGCGTCGGTGTAAAACTGAGTGCAGGACGAGTACTTGAACTGGATGCGAGTACTTGAACTGCGCTGCTAATAAATGAATAAATAAATAACTGTGATAACTTTCAACGTTTGCCGAAGATATGTGAGTGACTTGCTAGAGTTCCGGCTAAACAGTTCTAGGATTGCTACACATTTAAGGTTACCGTGTCCCAGTGGAAAAGGGGCAGCAAACATGGGCGATAAGATCAACCTGTGAAGCAAGAAAGTCGTCATATGTGGCCACCTTTTTAGCACACCTGCTTTCTACGCAGGAAGCGAGTATGGCAAGTGTTCGTACGGGCAGTCACACGGGCAGCCAGCCATCTACCACGTCACTCGGCACATCTCTCGAGAATCGTGGGCCGGGTCGCCAAAGAGCCAAGGAGGACATCGCTATCAAGGACGTGGGCGTCAAGAACGTCAATGAGGCTGACGTTAAGGCTTTCCCTGTCGCTGACACGGTGCGTTTATGCTTAACCAAAAAGCATAGGCACCGTGCACCAACCTGATGACATCATTAGCCATTTATAAAGCATTAAAACGACTATTTATTCATGGTATGCGACAATCTCGACAGTTCCAAAGAGAAATTGAGCTTATAAGGTGTGATCACTGTAACTACATACATTCTGTCTGCTTCATTGTCAGTATTAACTTTTGAACTAAATCATGGGAAATTTTTAGTTCGAGAAAAGACGCTGCGCTAAAGACAGACGGACGAGACGGTTTCAACACGGACAAGCGCAAAACCCGAAAGGTTTGGTATAGGGGAAGAAAATATTTCGGGGATCCAAAAACATTGCGTACGCTGGCTTTGGGGCACGCAGGAGCTAGGAAAAACTTATTTCTGGTGCTTTAAGTGCCAAAACTACGATTTTACAATGAGGCCTGCCGTTGTGCGACTCCGGATTAATTTTGATCACCTGGGTTTGCGTAATGTTTACCCAATGCATGGTACAAGGGCGTTTTTCCATTTCGCTCCATCAAAATGCTGCCGTCGAAGCGGGGATTCAGTCGCGCCCCCTGGGGCTTAGCAGCGGAACGCCAAAACTCCCCCACGGCAGATAGCTAGGAAAAAATTGGCTGTGGCTTAACTCAGTTATGCCTGGGTGTGCGTAGTGAGAGGTACGGTTAATCTTATTATTTAGCTTGGTTCTATGTACGGTTAGATCTTTATCGTTTAGCTTCGTACGTCTGAGTGTTTGGTTTGGTTGTTACCTCTCGTTAATTATATGGTTACATTAAAGACTAGACATTTTAACGTGTAACGCATTTACTTTCAAAGTCTTCCACTTGTTGTTTCTCAATTGCCACAAAGACGGCCCGATGGTCGGTGAGGCGGCAAGATAAGGGGTTGTCGTCAGTGACTTAAATACGTTTCGGGTGCTATCCTCATCTAAATCCACTCGCTTGGCCGCTTGGTACTTACGACGCTTGTCGAGGCGTGCGGCTCGTTCTCCTCCGTCTCCTCGGTTCCCTGCCTCCTCTTGAATTCGTTCGCACGACGAAGCCTGGCTTCTTTCAGTCTCCCCGACTCACTTTCCATATCTGCCGACGAATCCCACCGAGCCGCCCCTTCTATATATACAATGCAACGCCGGCTCCTCCTCTGTTGTTGAAACGCGGTTTCACCGGCTCGTAATCTGACGTCATGCCAGATGGCGCGGCGAGTGGCGCTGCCAGCTGCGGCTTGGCAATGGCTCAGTTTGCAGTGCGGCCATCGACCACAGCGAAACGGTCAGAATGTAGCCAATGTGGCTCACGCAACAAAATCGGGAGCCGCGTTCGCGGTTTCCGGTTTGAGCTTCCGGTGCCACTGCTGCCAAAAACACGAGATGTATTAGTAGTTTAATTTCATTGATAAAGATGTTTAGCGTTAATATAATGCTAGCTTACTATTTCGTGCACTGTGGTCTTGTATCTTGTCCTGTTATTTGTTGAACGAATTCATTAACTCGGGATTCATGTAGCAAGCTGCTCAAGCAATGGCGCTAATTTGGAGGAAGTGCTTCATTTTCCAAGGGAAAATCAGCTCTGCGAAAGCTCGCAAGGTACACGGATGTTCATGAACGAAAATAATCTCATCTACCCCACTAGGCTACAAAGGAAACCCACACGGGTTTCTTGGAAAGTCGTATTGGTTTTTGAGAAACTGTATTGCACAAAATGCATGCGGCTACGGAAAGTTTCCTTTGTAGCTTGGTAGCTTGGTTGTAGCTTGATGAAGGCCGCACCCCGGCCGAAATGTCAGTCAAGCCCTGCTATATTGTCACGTAGTAGTGACGCTGAAGAAAACAGTCGTAAAACTGTGTACGACGAAACTGGTTGTTTATTGGGCGAACCTGTGCCCACAAAAGCAAGGTACACTCAAAGCACAACGATAGCGGCGAACACAGTCGGCGATCGTCGAAAATCTGATCAGCGGCGAAACGCGTCGGCTTTTATACCTGAGTCATCGAAGGTTCTAGATTAATCCCTGATGCCCGCCTGTCTTCCAGAAAGTTCTAGACAATTCGCGTCAGTCATGCAATCAGATAACATAAGCGTCGGTGAAAACAGGCAATGGAAAGAAGCATCGATAACGTTCTAGAAACTCCGATACAGGCGCGTCCTGCGCCGAGCGATAACGTTTAACATTTGTTAGCCGGTGGAAAGCGGCCACCGGTGAAAGATAAACATGTATACGTGTCAATACCCTCCCCTTAAAAGCATCGTCCTGATGCTACCAACAAATGTGAAAGCGAAAACAAAGCCACGCGTAATAAAGAAAAAAAAGTAAAGTAACAAAGTACCTAAGTTCGTCAGCGGGCGTAGAAAGGCTTAAGACGCACCACATGGATGACTTCGGGTCGTGCGCGGCGCCGCTGTGATTGCGAAATGCCGTCTGGCACGACCTCATTGTCCAGTGCGCCAATACGTCGGATGATCTTATATGGCCCGAAATAGCGACGTAAGAGTTTCTCGCTAAGTCCTCGTCGGCGTATCGGAGTCCAGACCCAAACACGGTCTCCGGGCTGGTACTCGACGTAGCGTCGTCGAAGATTGTAGTGTCGGCTGTCGGTTCTCTGCTGGTTCTTGATGCGCAGGCAGGCGAGCTGTCGACCTTCTTCGGCACGCTGCAAATAGGTGGCAACGTCGAGATTTTCTTCGTCAGCGACGTCCGGTAGCATGGCGTCAAGCGTCGTTGCCGGGTTCCTTCCGTAGACCAGGTTGAACGGCGCCATGTGCGTCGTTTCTTGCACGGCCGTGTTGTATGCGAAGGTCACGTACGGAAGGATGGCATCACACGTCTTGTGTTCGACGTCGACGTACATTGCCAGCATATCGGCGATGGTCTTATTTAGGCGCTCGGTGAGGCCATTCGTCTGCGGGTGGTAGGCGGTGGTGCGGCGATGGCTTGTCTGGCTGTATCGCAGGATGGCTTGAGTTAGTTCAGCCGTGAAGGCCGTACCTCTGTCGGTGATGAGGACTTCCGGGGCACCGTGACGCAGGAGGATGTTCCCAACGAAGAATCGGGCTACCTCGGCGGCACTGCCTTTGGGCAAGGCTTTTGTTTCGGCGTAGCGGGTGAGGTAGTCCGTAGCTACGATGATCCATTTATTCCCGGACGTCGACGTCGGAAAAGGCCCCAGTAAGTCCATCCCGATCTGCTGGAACGGTCGGCGAGGTGGCTCGATCGGCTGTAGAAGCCCGGCTGGCCTTGTCGGCGGTGTTTTGCGTCGCTGACAGTCTCGGCATGTCCTTACGTAATGGGCGACGTCAGCAGAGAGGGCGAGGCCAGTAGTATTTTTCTTGTATCCTCGCGAGAGTGCGGGAAAAACCGAGATGTCCAGCCGTTGGGTCGTCATGGAGAGCTTGCAGAACCTCTGGACGCAATGCTGAGGGTACCACGAGGAGGTAGTTGGCTCGGAAGAGGCGACAAGTTCTTCTTTAGGAGAATGTCGTTTTGCAAGAAGAACGACGCCAATCCTCGCCTGAACGCCTTCGGCACAATGACGGTCTTGCCTTCCAGGTAGTCTACAAGGCTCCTTAGTTCCGGGTCGGCTCGCTGTTGTTCGGCGAATTCGACGGCACTGATGGGTCCCAAGAAAGTGTCGTCATCCTGGTCGTCTTGTGGCGGCGGTTCGATGGGGGCGCGAGACAAACAATCGGCATCAGCGTGCTTTCGCCCGGATTTGTAAACGACGGCGATGTCGAATGCTTGAAGTCTCAGGCTCCATCGTGCGAGGCGACCTGAAGGATCCTTCAAGTTAGCTAGCCAACACAAGGCGTGGTGGTCGCTTACAACTTTAAAGGACCTGCCATAGAGGTACGGGCGAAACTTTGATGTAGCCCAGATGATGGCGAGGCACTCCTTTTCTGTTGTGGAATAATTTGCTTCCGCCTTCGATAGCGACCGGCTAGCGTAACTTACAACCCTTTCTAGTCCGTCAGTCCTCTGCACAAGCACGGCGCCGAGTCCTACGCTGCTTGCGTCGGTGTGGATTTCGGTATCGGCATTTTCGTCGAAATGCGCAAGTATTGGCGGCGATTGCAGGCGTCGCTTCAGTTCTTCAAATGCTTCGACTTGCGGCGTCTCCCACTTGAACTCGACGTCGGCCTTCGTGAGGTACGTCAGTAGCTCAGCGATCCGCGAAAAGTCCTTGACGAAGCGCCTGTAATAGGCGCACAGTCCAAGAAATCTACGCACTGCCTTCTTGTCAGCGGGCGGAGGAAAGTTGGAGATGGCCGCAGTTTTCTGAGGGTCGGGGCGCACTCCAGACTTGTTGATGACGTGGCCCAAAAACAAGAGCTCCTCATATGCGAAGCGGCACTTTTCTGGCTTCAATGTGAGTCCGGAGGTCTTGATTGCTTGAAGAACTGTTTCAAGGCGCCGGAGGTGTTCCTCGAAGCTTGAGGCAAACACAACGACGTCGTCCAAATAGACGAGGCAAGTCTGCCACTTCAAGCCTGCCAGTACTGTATCCATGACACGTTGGAAAGTCGCAGGTGCCGAGCAAAGACCAAACGGCATGACCTTGAACTCGAACAGTCCGTCTGGTGTTATAAAGGCAGTCTTCTCCCTGGTCCCTTCTCGTCGACTTCGATTTGCCAGTAGCCGGTTTTGAGGTCCATCGACGAAAAATACTTTGCGTTGTAGAGTCGATCCAAGGCGTCGTCAATCCGTGGGAGGGGGTATACGTCCTTCTTCGTGATTTTGTTGAGGCGACAATAATCGACGCAGAAACGTAGGGTTCCATCCTTCTTCTTCACTAACACCACGGGGGACGCCCACGGACTCTTGGACGGCTGGATGATGTCGTCGCGTAGCATTTCGTCGACTTGTTGCCTTATGGCCTCGCGTTCGCGCGCCGAAACTCGGTACGGGCTCTGACGGAGTGGCCGGACATTTTCGTCGGTTATGATGCGGTGCTTGGCGACAGGGGTTTGTCGAACTTTTGACGACGACGAGAAGCAGCCCTCGTATTGCAGGAGCAGAGCTTTTAGTTGTTCTTTCTTGTGCCTGGGAAGGTTCTGATTGACGTCGAAAGTTGGTTCAGGTACTATAGTCGTCGTTGCAGGTGCACTGGAATCCGGGAAGGCGAACGCACTGCTGGCTTGTACTATTTCGTCGATGTAGGCGACCGTGGTGCCTTTGTTAATGTGCTTGTATTCGGGGCTGAAGTTCGTCAGCATCACCCTTGCTTTCCCTGCACGTAGCTCAGCTATGCCTCTAGCGACGCAAATTTCACGGTCGAGCAGTAAGTGATGATCGCCCTCGATGACGCCCTCCATGTCTGCAGGCACTTCGGTACCGACGGAAATCATTACGCTGGAGCGAGGCGGAACGGTAACTTGTTCTTCAAGCACATTCAAGGCATGGTAACTTATGCTTGTATCCGGTGGTATCGCGTTGTGCGTTGAAAGCGTTATCTACTTGGACCTTAAGTCGATGACTGCACCGTGTTTATTTAGAAAGTCCATGCCTAGTATGACATCCCTGGAGCAGTGCTGCAGGATTATGAAGCTCGCCGGGTAAGTGCAGGTTGTTTACCGTGACTCGCGCTGTGCAGATGCCAGTCGGCGTTATTAGGTGGCCTCCCGCTGTCCGGATATCGGGTCCTTGCCAGGCTGTTTTCACCTTCTTCAACTTGGCGGCGAACGGGCCACTGAAGACGGAATAGTCGGCTCCAGTGTCGACGAGAGCGATAACGTTATGGCCATAGATGAGCACGTCTAGATCGGTAGACCGGCGTCTGGCGTTGCGGTTAATTCGTGGCGTCGGATCACGGCTGCGTCGGCTTGCTCTGCTGCTGCTACGTCGCGTCGGAAGGTCTTCTTTCGGCGGCGAAGTGTTGTCAAGGCTGTTGCTAGGCGGCGTGCTGATATCTCGTCGTGATGAATCGCGAATCGTCGTCGTCGGCGGCGTCGGAGGATCTTCGGAATTGCGTCGTACAGCAACCGCACCTCCATCGGTTGCTGCCTTTAGTTTCCCGGGTAAGGGCTGGGAGATCGGCCCCGGGTGGGACCGTTGTACTGACGGCGATGCGGCGAGATGTAGCGGCCTGGTGACGGCGAGCGTGAGGATCGTCGTGGTTGCCACTGGGCTCCGGCGAGGTAGTCGGCGATGTCGCGCGGTCGTTCACCTCGATCGGGACGCGGCGCGTTGACGGGGAACCCTCGTAGGCCCATCTCGCGGTATGGGCATCGGCGGTAGACATGGCAGGCTTCCCCGCAGTGATAGCAGAGCGGGCGGTGGTCGGGGGCGCGCCAAATGTCCGTCTTCCTCTGGTAGCTGCGCTGGGCGACGGGCGGGCGTGCTGGCGGCGGCGGCGGTGGACGACGGAACTGCGGCGTTACGGGGCCCTGGCGCGAGCGTAGAAGGGGGCCTTGACGACGGGCGACGGCGGCGTAGGTCAGCGCTTCCGGCTGGGGTTGCGGCGATTGTGGCTGCAAATCGGGAACTCCAAGTGAGCGCAGAACTTCGTCTTTGACGACGTCGGCGATAGATGCCACGTGAGGCTGCGACCTGGGAAAGAGCTTATGCAGCTCCTCGCGAACGACCGCTCTGATGGTCTCGCGCAGGTCGTCGGCGCCTAGCGCTTGAGCGTCGGCGTAGTTGGTCAGGGCACGGCGGTTGTATTGCCTGACGCGCATTTCAAGCGTCTTCTCGATCGTTGTAGCCCCGGAAAGAAATTCGGCGACAGTCTTGGGCGGGTTGCGCATCAATCCGGCGAATAGTTGGTCTTTGACACCCCGCATCAAGAACCGAACTTTCTTTTCTTCATACATGTCGGGGTCGGCGTGGCGGAAGAGGCGAGTCATCTCCTCCGTGAAGATCGCGATGTTCTCGTTCGGCAATTGCACTCTGGTTTCTAAGAGAACCTCTGCCCTCTCCTTTCGTACGACACTCGTGAAGGTCCTCACGAAGTTTTCACGAGAAAGGTCCCACGTAACCAGGGTGGTCTCTCTGTTCTCAAACCAGGTCCGAGCAGCGTCATCCAACGAAAATTATACATGGGGTAGCTTGTCGTCGTCACTCCATTTGTTGAACGTCGCGGTCCGCTCGTATGTCTCCAGCCAGGTTTCCGGGTCTTCAGCCGATGATCCACGGAAGGTCGGGGGCTCCCGAGGTTGTTGCAGCAGGATGGGGGACGCTGGGGCTGCCATTGAGGTCGTTGACTTGGCCTTGATCGTTGTGGTCTTCTCGGGAAGAAGTCCGTACTCCGGCAGAAGTCCTTGCTGCCTACGGCTAGCTCGCTGGTCCTTGGTGACGTTGGCGTTGTCCTCCGGTTTCGGACTTGGATCGCGGCTTTGCGGGGGCGTTCGCTGCATGAACGCACTAGCACCTCCACCAGATGTCACGTAGTAGTGACGCTGAAGAAAACAGTCGTAAAACTGTGTACGACGAAACTGGTTGTTTATTGGGCGAACCTGTGCCCACAAAAGCAAGGTACACTCAAAGCACAACGATAGCGGCGAACACAGTCGGCGATCGTCGAAAATCTGATCAGCGGCGAAACGCGTCGGCTTTTATACCTGAGTCATCGAAGGTTCTAGATTAATCCCTGATGCCCGCGTGTCTTCCAGAAAGTTCTAGACAATTCGCGTCAGTCATGCAATCAGATAACATAAGCGTCGGTGAAAACAGGCAATGGAAAGAAGCATCGATAACGTTCTAGAAACTTCCGATACAGGCGCGTCCTGCGCCGAGCGATAACGTTTAACATTTGTTAGCCGGTGGAAAGCGGCCACCGGTGAAAGATAAACATGTATACGTGTCAATATGTTTTACCTAAGTGCTTCTATGTTTTTTAACTATTTCTGTGCCGCCTCCTGTGATTCTTTGCTGCACTGATATATATATATATATATATATATATATATATATATATATATTAAAATGGGGGTGTTGGTCTTCAAGCAGGCTTGGACGTGGCGTTGCAGAAGGCTATCCGAAAGGCAGGTCGGGTTACTGGCGAGCGCGAGCTAGAGCGTCAACAACAACCACACTCATCGTCGTCTTCTTTTCCCAGACATCCCAGACTGACCGAAGCGCGGACATTCGCCTTCAGTACAATTACCCCCGGCGGAATAAGGAGCCATCCTGGCGACCTAGGGGCAAGAAAACACAGGGGGATCGTAGCACTGCTTGAGTCGGGACACGTGGACAATTTCTTGACTCGCGACGACGATGGTCAGAAGACGGTTCTAACGGCTCGATGAGATAGTTCACCGGAGATGTTTGTTGAAGTACACGATATGGACCCTGGTACTTGGAGACCAGCTTCGTTGAAAGGCCAGGGGTAGTGGACGGGACACGCAGCCAGACTAGCGAGCCAGGAGCATAGCACGTAGTCGTAGCAGAAGCGTCGTGGTGTTGCTTCTGGCGCCACTGGTCTTGTGATGTGAATGAACGTGCAAGTTGGCGGCATTCTTCAGCGTATGTAGCTGCTTGAGATACAGTCGTGTACTCGGAGGCGTCGGGTCGGTATAAAAGAATAGTGTCCATAGTGCAAGAAGGTTCGCGTCCGTGAAGGAGAAAGAAAGGGGAGAATCCAGTCGTACTTTGAATGGCGGTGTTATAAGCGTACGTAACAAAAGGTAGCACTCGGTCCCAATTGGAGTGATCTGACGAGACGTACATAGCAAGCATGTCGCCCAGGGTTCGGTTAAAACGTTCTGTAATCCCGTTCGTCTGTGGGTGATAGGCACTGGTGGTGCGGTGAACGACGCGGAATTCACGAAGCAATGCTGCGATGACGTCGGAGAGTAACACACGACCACGGTCACTCAGCAACTCTCGAGGAGCTCCATGACGAAGGACTAGATTGAGAAGAATGAAAGTGGCAACGTCTTTTGCTGTGAACGATGGAAGAGGTGAAGTTTCGGCATACCGTGTGAGGTGATCGACGGCAACGATTATCCAACGGTTACCGTCTGGTGTAATGGGCAGGGGACTGTAGATGTCGATGCCGATGTGGTCAAATGGTCAGGCGGTGCATGGTAGAGGTAATAAGGGGCCGGCGGCGTGTTGAGGAGGAGTCTTGCGTCGCTGACACATGGAACATGACCGAATATACTCTCGAACATAACGGTACATGCCACGCCAGTAGTACCGAAGCCTAATACGTGAATACGTCTTCAAGAAACCTGCGTGGCCACATTGTGGGTCGTCGTGGGAAGTGGAGCAGCTTTCGGAGCGCAGGTGGCGGGGAATGACGAGGAGACACTTACGGCCACCGGGGGTGTAATTGCGGCGGTACAGCACGTCTTCCCGAGTGGTGAAGTGCTCAGCCTGCCGACGCAACGACCGAGAAGCGGGAGCAGAAGTTCGGCCAGACTGAAAGTCTAGAATGGAAGCCACCCACGGGTCCTCGCGCTGCTCAGATGGCATGTCAGAGATGGTAAGAGCGGTGGTATCGCAGGTGGTATTTGTGAAGCAGACAGTGTCGGGAGGCAGGGGTGAACGGGAGAGGGCGTCTGCATCCGAATGTTTCCGACCAGAGCGATACACGACGCGGATGTCGTATTCCTGGAGGCGCAATGCCCATCGAGCGAGCCGACCACTGGGATCTTTCAGTGACGACAACCAGCACAGGGCGTGGTGGTCGGTCACTACGTCAAATGGGCGCCCGTACACGTAAGGACGAAATTTCTCTATTGCCCAAATTATGGCAAGACATTCCTTTCAGTCACCGAATAGTCCCCTTCGGCTTTGTTGAGAGTTAGGCTTGCATAGGCAACGACGTACTCTTCAAACCCATATTTCCGTTGAGCAAGAATAGCGCCTAACCCGACACCGCTGGCGTCCGTGTGGATCTCAGTGGGTGCAGAGGGGTCGAAGTGTCGCAGTATAGGAGGCGACGTAAGGAGACGGTGCAATTCGTTGAAAGCATCGTCGCAAGCAGGAGACCAAGCCGAAAAGTTATTACTGCCAGCGAGGAGCTTGGTCAAAGGGTTGATGATCATCGCGATATTGCGAATAAAGCGTCGGAAATAAGAACATAGGCCGATAAAGCTGCGGAGATCTTTCATGGTACTTGGTTTGGGAAACGCTGAAAGGACTGTAAGTTTGGCAGGGTCGGGGAGAATACCGTCCTTCGAAACAACATGACCTAGAATCGTAAGCTTTCGAGCGGCAAAGTGGCATTTCTTCAAGTTCAGTTGTAGTCCTGCAGCTGAGAGGCAAGCGAGCACTTGTTCGAGGCGAGTCAGATGGGACGCAAAATCGGAGGAAAAGACCACAATGTCGTCTAAATAACAAAGGTAAATATGCCACTTGAGGCCTCGAAGGATCGTGTCCATCATGCGCTCGAAAGTAGCAGGCGCGTTGCAGAGGCCGAAGGGCATGACTGTGAACTCATACAGGCCATCAGGCGTCACAAAAGCCGTTTTTTCTCGATCAGCCTCCACCATCGGTACCTGCCAGTATCCCGAGCGCAGATCTAAGGACGAGAAGAATTCTGCTCCCTGTAGGCAGTCCAGGGCATCGTCAATGCGTGGTAGAGGGTACACATCCTTGCGTGTTATGCGATTAAGACGTCGGTGATCCACGCAGAACCTGATGGATCGGTCCTTTTTCTTCACCAGCACAACTGGAGAGGCCCAGGGACTGCTGGAGGTTTGGATTATTCCACGTTTCAGCATATCGTCTACCTGCTCATCGATGACACGGCGTTCTGCAGTCGACACACGATATGGGCGCTATCGCAATGGTACTTGTTGACCGGTATCGATCCGATGAACAACTGCCGATGTTCGACCTAAGGAAGACTGCTTGTGGTCGAAGGAGGCTCGAAAACGCTGCAGGAGTTGCACGATCTCCTTGTGCGGCGCAGGTGTGAGGGCGGAATCGACGGCATTTAAGAATATGTTAGCAGGATTATCGGTGCCAGCCGCAGGTGCGACGGCACAAGTCGGTAGTGATGCCTTATCGCCAAGCATTGCATCCTCGAAAAGGCAGTCAAAAGTCTCGAAGCTCCCCAGACACTCGCCGCGTAGGAGAAGTGACGGACATGCAGATACATTGCACACGTAGATAGCCGCAGAACCATTGCAGAAGTTGATGACAGCCCACGGGAGGAGGAAGTTTCGGCGCCGAGTAGGAGCTGCAGATGGCGAAAACAAAACAGGCGAGTTGGCGGCGGCAGGCGAAAACACCGGCACCAGAACGACGGACAAAAGGGCGATGTGGACGTCAGCCGCGGCAAACACTTTAGGGGGAGCATGGTCGTCGAGGTCAGGGCACGGCGTCGAGAATGTGAGTTCAGCCCAAGCGCAGTCCACGAGGGCTTGATGAGTAGACAGAAAATCCCATCCTAGGATTACGTCGTAGGATGATCGGGGCAGGACGACAAACTTAACGGCATACTCTCAAAATTTTTGCGCGCAAATAAACAGGGACGAAGAAAAGGAGACACAAGGACGAGCGCTCGTCCTTGTGTCTCCTTTTCTTCGTCCCTGTTTATTTGCGCGCAAAAATTTTGAGAAAATGAATCTGTTCCAACTAGGCCGACTCGCAGCTATGTTAACGGCATACATAACATTTTGAATAATTACACGGGCTGTGCACTGAGCGGTAGGCTTGACGTGATGCGAGGTCGCCGTACGCAGGGAAACATCGGTAAGCGGAGTGGTCACTTTTCTCAGATCGCGGCATAATTTTTCGCTTATAACGGAAACAACAGCCCCTGTGTCGACAAGTGCACGTACGGCGATACCTTCTATCAATAAATCAACTTCGTTAGGCGGGTAAAAATGAGGTCTTGGAGAGTTCGTTGACGGCGCAGTTCTTGCCTCGGGAACTGCGGCTGTTAGGTTTCCTCTCGTGCGGGGCTAGGTCGGCGAAGCATCGGGGAGATGGATCGGCGACGGGGAGAAGACGACCGGCGTGAGTCATACGGGCGGCCTGTAGAAAACGGGTCGGCCACAGGAGAAGAAACTCGTGGTGAATGCTGAGCACCTTGATAGGTTGGCGAAGCCACACCATGTTGAGAGCGGAAGCTGCGACGGTGACAGTGGCGGGCTATATGGTCCGCAAGACCACATGCGAAGCATATGGGCCGGTTATCAACGGTGCGCCACGGATTCACAATAGATCGTCCGGTGGCCGAAGAAGGAGAGGGCACCGTGCGGGAGGGTGGTGGCGACTTGTAGAATGACCCGGTGGCCCGGTAGGCGCCAGAAAGAGATGGGGCCTGTGGTCTGGCAAGAACGGCAGCGTAAGTTAGTGGCGTAGTGACAGGCAACGCCGGAGGGGCAGCTGGTAGTGCCTGGACGACTTGCGTCTCAATGAAGTGACGAAGAGGTGGGTCTAAAGGTGACGGCGCTGGCTCAGGTGTGTGGGCGACAAGGGAAAGTGGACGTGCAACTTCCTCGCGGATGAACTGCTTGATGTGTGGTAGCAAAACGGTGTGATCAGCCGTGGCGTCGTTGGCAAGGGTGGAAATGTCTGCTGTATCTTGAGCAGCACGGCGCGTCGACGCACGCTGCTTTCGCAGCTCGTCGTAAGTCTGGCAGAGTTGTATCACGTCGGCTACCGTCTGGGGGTTCCTAGCGACAAGCATCTGAAATGCCTGGTCGTCGACTCCTTGCATGATTTACTTTATTTTTTCGCCTTCGGTGAGAGGTGGGTCGACGCGCTTGCACAAGGAGAGAACATCTTCGATGTAGCTTGTAAACGTTTCCTCCCTGCGTTGGACTCGACTGCGCAAGCGCTGTTCCGCGCGAAGCCGGCGCACGGCGGGACGACTGAAGACCTCCGTGACGGCTGCCGTGAAGGTCGACCAGTTCGTGATTTTGGCTTCATGGTTTTTGAACCAGAGGCCGGCTACATTAGTGATGTAAAAGTGAACGTTCGTGAGCTTGGCGTGGTCATCCCATTTATTACACGAGCTCACTCGTTCGTACTCGACGATCCAATCCTCAACGTCCTGGTCATCGGTGCCGCTAAATATAGGTGGGTCGCGTAGTCGGGGCACGCCAGCACAGTGGATTGTCGTTGGCACGGGAACAGCTTGCGATGGGCCAGGATCAGTCATGGTGAAAGCTGATGGCAGCGTGCGGCTGCGAAGTTCCAGGATGAACAGGACCCCGCTACCTCCACCACTTAAAATGGGGGTGTTGGACTTCAAGCAGGCTTGGACGTGGCGTTGCAGAAGGCTATCCGAAAGGCAGGCGGGGTTACTGGCGAGCGCGAGCTAGAGCGTCAACAACAACCACACTCATCGTCGTCTTCTTCTCCCAGACATCCCAGAATGACCGAAGCGCGGTCATTCGCCTTCAGTACAATATATATATATATATATATATATATATATATATATATATTGTAATGACGACGATAGCACAAGCGTCGCTGTGGTCGCATGGCTCCTGAAGTGAAGAAGAGAAAAACAAAAAGATCGGTGTCGCTCGTTTTGCCTTGCGCTGGTGTTTGGCTGGAACTGCTCGGGTGCTCTTTGCGCTGGACCTAACGTGACTGGGATTAAATGCCAATACACCCCATATCATTTGATGGAGGTGCTGGGTATCCTAACGACTCGCCCGGGAACTGCGGAGCCGCACTCTGCCCTCTGCTACCCCCACGACCTTGCCAGACGACGCCGGTGAACGACCCACTTCGTCAACTGGGCCAGTCACCTGCGGTGCCGTTCGTCAACGAGACCCAGCTATGTTCAGTGGCCACGCTGATACCGATGTCGTCGACTGGCTTTCGTCGTACGAACGGGTGAGCAACCACAACAAATGGGACGATCGGACAAAGCTCACCAACTTAATTTTTTATCTTGCGGATGTCGCCCACATTTGTTCCGCAACCATGAAGCAACTATTGCGACATGGAATGACTTTAAGACTGCATTCGCGGTGGTATTTGGCCATCATTCGGTGCGAAAGCTTCGCGCCGAACAGCGCCTTCGCCACCGAGCGCTACAGCCGGGCGAGACTTTCACTAGCTACATCGAGGATATCACAGATCTCTGCAACCGCGTGAGCCGAACGATGACTGAGGAAGATAAGATTAAAGAAATCCTCAAGGGCATTGACGACGACGCTTTTCATATGCTCATGGCCAAGAATCCTACAACCGTTGCAGCCGCAGTCACATATTGCCAAAGCTTCGACGAATTACGCCGGCAACGAACGCTCGCCCGCCAAACTGTTCCTCAAGTAGCCTCCCTATCCAGTTTGGTTACTGCTCACGGACAAGCTGATGATGGGTATCTGTTGCCTCAGATCAAAACCTTCATTCGTGAACAGGTGGCCTTCCCAGCTCTCGCTGCTCCCTCTCACCCAGGAGCCTGTCCAACCTTTGTCCTTGGCCGTGCAGCAGGCCATCCGCGAGCAGGTTGCAGAGGCCCTTCCACCAGTCCAACATCCTGCTGCACCAACTAAGATTGCTGAACCGTTGACGTACGCAGAAGCCGTGTCACGTCCTAGACCAACGACACTCCCCTAATCGACGACGCCACCGCGCCCAGCGCTTCTCCCTGTCCCTCAAATCCCCCTCAGTACTTCCGGCAGCAAGATCCATGGCGCCCGCGGGACAATCGGCCGATATGCTTCTCCTGCGGTATCGCGGGACATGTGGCGCGCTTTTGTCACCGTAGCCTGCCGCGTCAGGACGTCGTCGTTGAGCCACATGTGCCAGCATGCTGATTCGAACCCGTCGCCGAACTTCTGGACCAGTCGTCGGAACTTCAGCACCCGTCGTTCACCATCACCGCGTAGCCGTTCGATATCGCCGATGCGGTCGTCGCCTGCCTTCCAAGGAGGGAAACTAAATACTGCAGCTTCGGAGGCAAGAGCTGCACGCTTGTTGAAATGCCCAAGACCTCCACTATCAGCCGCAAAACATTATAGAAATACAAGTTGAAGGAGCCGCTACATTCGCACTCGTCGACACGGGTGCTGCAGTTTCCGTCATACGTGAGACTCTTTACCGTAAGATTAGGAAGGTCTTTAGCAAGGTAGTGCGTTGGGCGAGTTGGTGCATAGCTAAACAAATGAGTTGATTTGGGTGATGTGCTGGAAATAAAACTAGTTGAAAGTTGGGCGCCCTATCCGGTCTCCCCTTGGTTTTCCTTCTTTCCTCGCGCCACAACTCATTTGTTTATTAGGAAGGTCACCACATCACTTTATGTCCTTGTACTTCGTACTGCCACCACGGAGCCCATCGAACCTTCACCGCATGCACCGCTAGGATCGTTATTCAGGACCTACTTTACACAATTGAGTTCCTTGTTCAGCCTTCCTGCTCCTATGATGCCATCCTGGGATGGGACTTTCTGTCACGCCACAGTGCCGTGATTGACTATGCCCGTGCCGAAGCTGCTCGGTCTGTCGTTAACACCACTTTGCCGGCCGCCTCTCCCGCCCCCTTAAAGATTATTCTCGCCGCCGATACTGATCTGCCGCCAAGCACGTCAACACCAGTAGCTTTGTTGTGTCCATCGGTGCCCGATGCCTCGGTACTGTTCACGCCTTCATCTGTTTTTCTTCACCGCAAATCTCTACCACTTTCAATCGCCGTTCTTGACGTAGCCGCTGATACAACAATTATGCTAGTGGACAACCCGTTCGCATACCCGCTGACTCTGCTTCGCGACGAGTGCTTCGGCTGTGTCGAGCCTATTGACATGTCTGAGTGTTTAGACGTGCCTGGCTCCTCTTCTGGACTTTCGCTCGACGCCATCACACCGTTTCCGAAAAGTTCCCGATTGGCTACCGAAGTATTTGATTCGTGCGTTGACGCCAACCTTTCCCTCGAGCACCGCAAGCAACTCCTGTCTCTCCTAGATACTTTCCATTCTTCGTTCGATTGTACGGAACACGCCTTGGCCCCTGCCACCTTTAAACGTATGATGGACTCCTTGCTCCAAGGTTTTAAATGGTCCACGTGTCTCTGTTACCTCGACAACGTCATCGTCTTCCCGCCAACGTTAGACTCTCACCTTGAGCGTCTAACAGCTATACTTGATGTATTTCCGAAGGCAAAGCTGCAACTCAACTCGTCCAAATGTCGTTTTGGCCGCCGCCAAATTATGGGTCTGGGCCATCTCGTTGACGCTTCCGGAGTGCAGCCTGATCCGGACAAAACTCGCGCTGTCCGAGACTTTCCGGTTCCGAAGACAGCCGCAGACGTCCGCAGTTTGGTTGGGCTATGCTCGTAATTTCGTCATTTTGTTCAAGATTTCGCGGCAATTGCTAGACCCCTCACTAATCTTCTGAAGAAAGGCCTACAATTTTCGGGGGGTGCTTCAGAAGCCACCGCCTTCTCTCGTCTCGTCATTCTTCTCACCTCACCACCCATTCTCGCCCACTTCGACCCTGATGCCCCTACAGAATTGCGTACAGATGGCAGCGGTCATGGTGTAGGTGCCGTCTTAGCCCAGCGTCAGCGTGCCCAGGATCGCGTTATTGCTTACGCAAGCCACCTCCTATCACCATCGGAGCACAACTATCTCATTACAGAAAAGGTAATGCCTTCCTGTAGTCTGGGCAGTTGCGAAGTTCCGGCCTTACCTTTACGGTCGTCCTTTCTCCTTAGTCAGTGACCATCATGCCCTCTGCTGGCTCTCATCGCTAAAAGATCCTACAGGCCGGCTTGGTCGATGGGCTTTGAGGCTGCAAGAATTTTCATATTCCGTGGTGCACAAGTCTGGCCGCCTGCACCAAGACGCTGGCAGCTTGTCGCGTTACCGTGTTCATGACTCTGACTCCTCCAATACTGACAGTGCTACTTGCGTTTTCTCAGTATCCCAGCTCCTTCATTTCGCCGACGACCAACGTCGTGATGCCTACACCAGAGCACTCATGGACCGTTTGGAACACTCTCCGGCCGATGCTACTGTACGCCTCTTCGTCCTGCGCGTCGGTACGGTGGCTAGATGGGTAGGTGTGCCGTCCGCCGGGCACAACGAGTAGTTCAGCGCATGATGACGACAAAACTGGCGCTGCGGTCGCAGGCGGGGCGCGTCGTCTGCTGCTGCGGCCGTTTTGCAGTGGAACTTCGGCGCACTTATCCGTGTATTTAAACTGGAAGCTGTCTTTAAGTGACATCAGAGGCAGTTACGAATTTTATCAATGCATGTCAGGTATATGAATGGTGAAAGTATCGTATTTGAGTCGTCCGTCAGCTGCCTCTTCCCAGGATCGAGAGTTAAAATAATATAACCTGTGTTGACAATTCTAAAGATCTTTCACGACAGTCTATTACTAAGGACACTAATTGTGAATCAGAGTAATATGTTTGCGGAAGTTCTAACGCGAGAGAGACGAAAATTCGTATTTCGAGACAGCATATGTACAGGAGCCCTAGAGCGGCGTGTGGCGGCGTCATTCACGCACGGAGTGTGCTTTCTCGAGACCACGTCGCAGGATTGTTTTTGTTTTAATGAACGTAGAACGCCATAAAATAAATATTAAGATTTAAACAACCAGAGTTTCAAGTGTAATTTCTTTGCACTGTCGTATGTCATTGCACGAGGTAGGAATACGAGTGCAATAAAACTCGATGTCATGAGTAGACAAGCTGTCGGTTATAGAATGCAAAAAAATACTTATGCCTCTTGATCATCATATTGTCACGTAGTAGTGACGCTGAAGGAAACAGTCGTAAAACTGTGTATGACGAAACTGATTCTTTATTGGGCGAACCTGTGCCCACAAAAGCAAGCTACATTCAAAGCACAACGAAAGCGCCGAACACAGTCGGCGGTCGTCGAAAATCTGATCAGCGGCGAAATGCGTCGGCTTTTATACCTGAGTCATCGAAGGTTCCAGATTAATCCCTGATGCCCGCGTGTCTTCCAGAAAGTTCTAGACAATTCGCGTCGCTCATACAATCAGATAAAATGGGCGTCGGTGACCACAGACGAAGGATTGAAGCATCGATAACGTTCGAGAAGCTTCCGATGCAGGCGCGTCCTGCGCCGAGGGATAACGTTTGACAGTTGTTATTCGGAGGAAAGCGGCCATGGGTGAAAGATAAACATTTATACGTGTCAATACCCTCCCCTTAAAAAGCATCGTCCCGATGCTACAAACACGAAAGCGAAAAGCACGCGTAATAAACAAAAAAAAAAACAATAACAAAGTAACAAAGTACCTAACGTCGTCAGCGGGAATAGAAAGGCTTAAGACGCACCACATGGATGACTTCAGGTCGTGCCCGGCGCCACTGTGATTGCGAAATGCCGTCAGGCACGACCTCATAGTCCAGTGTGCCAATACGTCGGTGTATCTTATATGGTCCGAAATAGCGACACAACAGTTTCTCGCTAAGTCCTCGTCGGCGAATCGGAGTCCAGACCCAAACATCATCGCCGGGCTGGTACTCGACGTAGCGTCGTCGAAGATTGTAGTGTCAGCTGTAGGTCCTCTGCTGGTTCTTGATGCGCAGGCGGGCGAGCTGTCGACTTTCTTCGGCACGCTGCAAATAAGTGGCAACGTCGAGATTTTCTTCGTCAGCGACGTCCGGTAGCATGGCGTCAAGCATCGTTGCCGGGTTCCTTCCGTAGACCAGGTTGAACGGCGCCATGTGCGTCGTTTCTTGCACGGCCGTGTTGTATGCGAAAGTCACGTACGGAAGGATGGCATCCCACGTCTTGTGTTCGACGTCGACGTACATTACCAGCATGTCGGCGATGGTCTTATTTAGGCGCTCGGTGAGGCCATTCGTCTGCGGGTGGTAGGCGGTGGTGCGGCGATGGCTTGTCTGGCTGTACCGCAGGGTGGCTTGAGTTAGTTCTGCCGTAAAGGCCGTGCCTCTGTCGGTGATGAGGACTTCTGGGGCACCGTGGCGCAGGAGGATGTTCTCAACGAAGAATCGGGCTACCTCGGCGGCACTGCCTTTGGGCAAGGCTTTTGTTTCAGCGTAGCGGGTGAGGTAGTCCGTAGCTACGACGATCCATTTATTCCCGGACGTCGACGTCGGAAAAGGCCCCAGTAAGTCCATCCCGATCTGCTGGAACGGTCGGCGAGGTGGCTCTATTGGCTGTAGAAGTCCGGCTGGCCTTGTCGGCGGTGTTTTGCGTCGCTGACAGTCTCGGCATGTCCTTACGTAATGGGCGACGTCGGCAGAGGGGCGAGGCCAGTAGTATTTTTCTTGTATCCTCGCGAGAGTGCGGGAAAAACCGAGATGTCCAGCCGTTCGGTTGTCATGGAGAGCTTGCAGAACCTGTGGACGCAATGCTGAGGGTACCACAAGGAGGTAGTTGGCTGAAAGAGGCGAGAAGTTCGTCTGTAAGAGAATGTCGTTTTGCAAGAAAAACGACGCCAATCCTCGCCTGAACACCTTCGGCACAACGACGGTCTTGCCTTCCAGGTAGTCTACAAGGCTCCTTAGTTCCGAGTCGGCTCGCTGTTCGGCGAATTCGTCGGCACTGATGGGTCCCAAGAAAGTGTCGTCATCCTGGTCGTCTTGTGGCGGCGGTTCGACGTGGGCGCGAGACAAACAATCGGCGTCAGAGTGCTTTCGCCCGGACTTGTAAACGACGGTGATGTCGAATGCTTGAAGTCTCAGGCTCCATCGTGCGAGGCGACTTGAAGGATCCTTCAAGTTAGCTAGCCAACACAAGGCGTGGTGGTCGCTCACAACTTTAAAGGACCTGCCATAGAGGTACGGGCGAAACTTTGATGTAGCCCAGATGATGGCGAGGCACTCCTTTTCTGTTGTGGAATAATTTGCCTCCGCCTTCGATAGCGACCGGCTAGCGTAACTTACAACCTTTCTAGTCCGTCAGTCCTTTGCACAAGCACGGCGCTGAGTCCTACGCTGCTTGCGTCGGTGTGGACTTCGGTGTCGGCGTTTTCGTCGAAATGCGCAAGTATTGGCGGCGATTGCAGGCGTCGCTTCAGTTCTTCGAATGCTTCGACTTGCGGAGTCTCCCACTTGAACTCGACGTCGGCCTTCGTGAGATACGTCAGTGGCTCAGCGATCGGTGAAAAATTCTTGACGAAGCGCCTGTAATAGGCGCACAGTCCAAGAAATCTACGCACTGCCTTCTTGTCAGCGGGCGGAGCAAAGTTGGAGATGGCCGCAGTTTTCTGAGGGTCGGGGCGCACTCCAGACTTGTTGATGACGTGGCCCATAAACAAGAGCTCCTCATATGCGAAGCGGCACTTTTCGGGCTTTAACGTGAGTGCGTAGGTTTCTATTGCTTGAAGAACTGTTTCAAGGCGCCGCAGGTGTTCTTGGAAGCTTGAGGCAAACACAACGACGTCGTCCAAATAGACGAGGCAAGTCTGCCACTTCAAGCCTGCCAGTACTGTATCCATGACACGTTGGAAAGTCGCAGGTGCCGAGCAAAGACCAAACGGCATGACCTTGAACTCGAACAGTCCGTCTGGTGTTATAAAGGCAGTCTTCTCCCGGTCCTTCTCGTCGACTTCGATTTGCCAGTAGCCGGTTTTGAGGTCCATCGACGAAAAATACTTTGCGTTGTAGAGCCCGTCCAAGGCGTCATCAATCCGTGGGAGGAGGTATACGTCCTTCATCTTGATCTTGTTGAGGCGACGATAATCTACGCAGAAACGTAGGGTTCCATCCTTCTTCTTCACTAACACCACGGAGGACGCCCACGGACTCTTGGACGGCTGGTTGATGTCGTCGCGTAGCATTTCGTCGACTTGTTGCCTTATGGCCTCGCGTTCCCGCGCCGAAACTCGGTACGGGCTCTGACGGAGTGGACGAACATTTTCGTCGGTTATGATGCGGTGCTTGGCGACAGGGGTTTGTCGAACTTTTGACGACGACGACGAGAAGCAGTCCTTGTATTGCAGGAGCAGAGCTTTTAGTTGTTCTTTCTTATGCCTGGGAAGGTTCTGATTGACGTCGAAAGTTGGTTCAGGTACTATAGTCGTCGTTGCAGGTGCACTGGAATCCGTCAAGGCGAAAGCACTGCTGGCTCGTGCTATTTCGTCGATGTAGGCGACCGTGGTGCCTTTGTTAATGTGCTTGTATTCGGGGCTGAAGTTCGTGAGCATCACCCTTGCTTTCCCTGCACGTAGCTCAGCTATGCCTCTAGCGACGCAAATTTCACGGTCGAGCAGTAAGTGATGATCGCCCTCGATGACGCCCTCCATGTCTGCAGGCACTTCAGTACCGACGGAAATCATTACGCTGGAGCGAGGTCGAACGGTGACTTGTTCTTCAAGCACATTCCAGGCATGGTAACTTATGCTTGTATCCGGTGGTATCGCGTTGTGCGTTGAAAGCGTTATCGACTTGGACCTTAAGTCGATTACTGCACCGTGTTGATTTAGAAAGTCAACTCCTTGGATGACATCCCTGGAGCAGTGCTGCAGGATTACGAAGCTCGCCGGGTAAGTGCGGTTGCTTACCGTGACTCGCGCTGTGCAGATTCCAGTCGGCGTTATTAGGTGGCCTCCCGCTGTCCGGATATCGGGTCCTTGCCAGGCTGTTTTCACCTTCTTCAACTTGGCGGCAAACGGGCCACTGACGACGGAATAGTCGGCTCCAGTGTCGACGAGAGCGGTGACGTTATGACCATCGATTAGCACGTCTAAGTCGGTAAACCGTCGTCTGGCGTTGCGGTTAAGTCGTGGCGTCGGATCACGGCTGCGTCGCCTTGCTCCGCTGCTACTATGTCGCGTCATCAGGTCTTCTTTAGGCGGTGAAGTGTTGTCGTGAAGGCTCTTTCTAGGCGGCGTGCTGATATCTCGTCGTGAAGATTCGCGAATCGTCGTCGTCGGCGGCGGAAGATCTTCGGAATTGCGTCGTACAGCAACCGCACCTCCATCGGTTGCTGCTTTTAGTTTCCCGGATAGGGGCTCACGGACCGGCCCCGGGCTGGGCCAGTGTATGGTCGGCGCTGCGGCGACAGGTTACGTCCTGGTGACGGCGAGCGTGAGGGCCGTCGTGGTTGCCACTGGGCTCCGGCGAGGTAGTCAGCGATGCCGCGTGGTCGCTCGCCAACCTGTGGACGTGGCGCGTTGACGGCGAACCTCGCGGTATGGGCATCGGCGATAGACATGGCCGGCTTCCCCGCAGTGATAGCAGAGCGGGCGGTGGTCGGGGGCGCGCCAAATGTCTGTCTTCCTCTGGTAGCTGCGCTGGGCGACGGGTGGGCGTGCTGGCGGCGGCGGCGGTGGACGACGGAACTGCGGCGTTACGGGGCCCTGGCGCGAGCGCGGAGGGTGGTCTTGACGACGGGCGACGGCGGCGTACGTCATCGCTTCCGGCTGGGGTTGCGGTGATTCGGGAAGTCCTAGCGATTGCTGGATTTCCTCCCGCACGATATCATGGCGTGGCTTGATAACATGGCGCACGATGACATGGCGCAGCTTGTCGTCGCAGTCCCACTTGTTGAACGTAGCGACCCGGTCGTATGCCTCCAGCGAGCTTTCGGGGTCTTCACATGGCGAACCGCTGAAAGTCGGCGGCTCCCTGGGTTGTTGCATCACGATTGCAGATGTTGGCGCAGGGGCTGTCATGGTAGCTGCTGCCGAGGTCGTGACTTTTGTCCACTTGGTCTTCTCGGGAAGAAGTCCGTACTCCGGGGGTTGGTTTTGTAGCCTGAGGCTAGCTCGATGCTCCGGGACAACGTTGGTACTCTCTTCGGGGTTTGGGCTTGGATCACGGCTTTTCGGAGGCGTCCGCTGCATGGACACAAAAGCACCTCCACCAGATGTCACGTAGTAGTGACGCTGAAGGAAACAGTCGTAAAACTGTGTATCACGAAACTGATTCTTTATTGGGCGAACCTGTGCCCACAAAAGCAAGCTACACTCAAAGCGCAACGAAAGCGGCGAACACAGTCGGCGGTCGTCGAAAATCCGATCAGCGGCGAAATGCGTCGGCTTTTATACCTGAGTCATCGAAGGTTCCAGATTAATCCCTGATGCCCGCGTGTCTTCCAGAAAGTTCTAGACAATTCGCGTCGCTCATACAATCAGATTGCATGGGCGTCGGTGACCACAGACGAAGGATAGAAGCATCGATAACGTTCCAGAAGCTTCCGATGGAGGCGCGTCCTGCGCCGAGCGGTAACGTTTAACACTTGTTAGTCGGTGGAAAGCGGCCACGGGTGAAAGATAAACATGTATACGTGTCAAGATACGTATATTTTAATGTATTACTCATGCTTCGAGCACACACACGCACCAACAACGCTACGAAAAAACTATATCAGCAAACAACGTTTACAAAGTACAGCACTCCATCTCTCACAAGACATGTCGTAATTTCATGTGCCTTTTCCTTTCCCCCATGCGGCCAGACGCCAAGTTCCTGCTCTTTAGAAGAAAGTGAAGGTGCGCTATGGAATAAAATTTGATAATTTCGTTTGTAAGCGCCAATTAGTGTTGCTCACAGCCGACCATTCCTGGAGGCTTCAACTGCCGTGACTCTTTCTTTTTGCTGTCGTTCTTGCCAGCACATCTTCAAGCTTCCCACTTGTTTTAATTCCTTGATACGGGACTATTTTGTCAACGTTCGTCAGGAGTACGTTCATTTCCTCAAGTGTGTGAGAAGTCTTGTTCAGTACCACTGTTGCTTGAACACAGGCACTAGCGAGAATTTCGCTGCCACGAAACTGTACAAGGACAACCTTTACTGGAGTGATGCTGTGGCCATCTTTTGAGCAAACTGAAAACGCCGCCGTTTCTAGGCTATCGTTCTTTGAATGCAGCGTCCATGAACTGTTGGGCAAAGTGCAGGCGGTCACAACAATCTTTTCTTGAGTGGTTACAATTAACATGCGGATCAAAACAAGCGCTGCTTTCATTGGCAAGTGATTTGGTGGAAATCTGTCGAAGTTCAGGCGCGCTTTCATTTTTGGTGTATTTTACCAGCCGACATCCCGTCGAATACTTCCTTGTTCTCTTTGCGGGAATGATATTTGATTGGTAAGCAGGCGCGCCAGCCAATATTGATGGAACGGCGTCGCTTAGTCGCGGATATGCCCTCAGAATCTGTACAACCTGCCCGCCTATCACATGAGAGTAGTGACGCTCAACGAACTGGTCCTCAAAGTGGCGCACGCACATTACCAAACGCGGTTGAAATTCTTTGCCAGCGCGGTTAAGTGCACGCTCCCGTTTTTTGAACAGTTCTGATTTAAGTGGCGTCGCCAAAAGTGGCATCTTTTTCCCTTGGCTCGCATGTTTGTAGCCGGGTTTACAATAGGCGCAAACCAAGTGGTTTCCCTCCCGGGTTTTTTTTCAGCGTAGCGACATTTTCACTCCGTCCTAGATCCTGAGGAGCTTGACACTGACGAGTGTTATCCACGGTATTCATTCCACCGCCTAAACATTGCGGTAAATGATAAAACAATGGTGAAATACCACGGCTGCAAATGCAGCTCAGCGTGCCGCCTACCTCTTAGCTGACGACATAATGACCGTTTTTGAGGCCGACTGATTAAAACAAGAAACACCACACGTTTATAGTGTGTTTCAGCGTATATCTGCCACTTTATTTGAAGTTTTAGTTCGAAAAAAAAAACAAACGGTTTGAAATCTTACAGGCGCGCAATAACAGTAGTCTGAGTAGCAGACGACGCGCGCGCTTCGCGACAGACCTCCGACAGCAGCGCCACTCCTGCTGTCATGACGCGGAGAAGCAGTGAACTACGCCGGTCGGCACACCTGCAAATCTAGCCACCGTATCGACGGTACTCTATGCCGTTGTAACCTTAATCCGGACGGCTCTGAGTTCCTACGTGTATTGCCTAAACAACTCCGCTGAACCATTCTAGAAGAGCTGCACGACGCACCAACGGCATATATATATATATATATATATATATATATATATATATATATATACGTGTGCAAAATGCAACTACCAGCACACAGCTTGTGGTTGCTAATGTTCTGCACAAGTGGCTCATAACCACCGCGGGGGATGGGCCAGGAATTTAGCAACAAGAAATTACTGGGGTAAGACGTAGTATTGCTCAGTGATCAGTGTTCAAGTCATCACGCTAGTGTAATTCGAAAGATGTATAAATAAGTATCATAAATTTCATATTTTAGGACGAAATACGATTGGTGTTAGGGATAAAGTATTTCTTCACTTTGAAAACATTCTGGTGACTGGAGCCCAACGTGGAGACTCTAAAAGAAAGCAGGAAGGCGACGCTAATGCTGAGGCCATGCTTGCTTATAGGAAACTCGAGCAACTTCTTCTCACTGAGGGAAATTGTCGGCAAGCAACGGGAACCTTATCAGTTGCTTCCGGTTCATCACACTGTACAGACAAAGGCGATGCTGCCAAACAAGCCCCGCGTATAACACAAGTCGCAGTTTTGCCCGTTAGGGGAAACATCGATTGCCATAGAAAATTAGTGGACAGCCATACGAAGTAACGATAGTAGTTTTATCAGGCGTATAAACTTTCAAACATTCGCTTACTAACTAAATTAACAAGTATGGTGTCAGCGGGCACAGGCAAACATGAACACATCACACTGGATGATCGCGGACTGTCGCTATCTAAATGCTGGCATGAGGAAGCGCAGCAGCAGCAGCGAGCGAAGTGACCTTCGTGTTGTCTATCGCTTCGGCGCAAACTGAGCTGCAAGGACGCAGAACAGACGAAGGTATGAGTCGTCGGCACACCTAGGCTCTGTCGTGCAGCAGCGAGGGAAGTGACCTCCGTGCTCTGTGTGGCTTCAACGCAAACTGAGCGGGCAGTATGCAGCCTGTACGAAGGTATGAGCCGTCGAAGCGCCTAGACGCTGTCCTCAACGCAGATCGTATTCAAGACATGGCGCGTGCGGCCGCGGAATACGCATTTGCTGCGGGAGTACAATGCTATTTCCCTTCCCTCCCCTCCTCCCGGAATCTAGCGCCCGACGGAAGACGGTGTGCTTCCTTCTCGCTATTCTCCCGTGCGCCCGCGAGATTGAGCTGCGATCGTCAGCTCACCTGGCATGCTTTCAATGGCACATACAGCATACGTCTGTCCTTGGACGTTATACGGAATATAATGGCGTGACCCAAATCGATGCCGATGGCATAAATGTGCCTGGAGTGTCCATATAATTGCAATAAGCTTTCTAAAACGCCCGTGCATTGAGACGTGAGACATCTGTCGGCATTATAGCGTTGGTCTGAAGATACTTCAACTGTCATCCCGCAAGTCAGTGAGAATTCATTAATTTAAACATTTTGCGATACTTGGGCAGTGCCTGTGCAAGAACCTCCTGTGCAGTATGAAGGCGGAGCCATAGGACATAAATGCAGGGAGCTGACTAATAAGCACTGCCTGGTGTCTTCTGAAGTGATATTCATGCAGTGACAGTAAGGCTTGAATTGTTTGTACTCCAAATTTCTCCATTAATGATGGACTAGCTCTTCCAGGTACAGTAGAGCGTTTGCTAAGACTTGATACATGGAGTAGCGTCACATCCTTCATTGCGCATCATCATCTGCCATAATTGCACTGCGCGTTTCGAGTTACGAGCACTGAAGAGCGCACTCTCATCGAGCTGGCCGCCGCAGCCGCTACCGGGGTTTCTCTCTCGCCTTCCTTCGAATACATTTAGGGAAGCTGGCGAGCCACGTCGACCGCCATCGCGTCTTCCTACAATGGTGAGCGGGGTGAATGCGTCTTCCGCCGACCGGGCCGCTACCATCGACTATCCGCGGTTCCACTCCCACCATTTGTGCAGCCCAGCTAAACGCCATCTTGGAGCTGAACGGCATGACGGCACAACCGGTGAAAGGCGCTATCCTCCTTAACGCCCTTCCAGCCGAAGTACGTGCCCTTTGCGTCGTTCCGTCCAGCAGCCCTACGATGCTCTGCGCTGACGCCTACAACGCAAGCAGACAGCGTCCCTTCCTGCACCCATTTGCCATCATCGTCCGGCCAGCATCTGGGCCTGCGACAGTACCGACCGACAAGTGCGCCACCACGTGGTCCGCGGCCCCAGCCTTTCACTAGCGGTCTCGGTGGTCTGACTACGCGCATGTTGTTCACGTCGACAGTAGCGGCACGTCACTGAGAGTGGCACATTCCGCGCCGGTTTCGCTACCGACTGCGAATATACCACGTTCTCAACGCCATCACTCGCGACACGAGATCCACTGCCACCCGCAGCATCATCGCCTGGCCCATCCGTTGTCCCTCCGCCTGTTGAGTTTCTCCCGGTAAGCAGGCGAGCCTCAACATATCTGCCACTGAAGTCGACTACTGGCCATCCGTGTCACTCCCTCGCCCTCCTCATGGTTTCGTCGTTTTCCGCGAGCTTCAAATGACGTACGCTACGCGACAAGACCAGTCCTCGGTTTCGTAAGCATGGCTGACTCCGCACTGTCGATTTGTTCGGCGGCTTCTACTGCCTGCTTGCGCCATCATGTACAAGTGACGGGAAATAAAATTATTATTATTATTATTATTATTATTATTATTATTATTATTTATTTATTTATTTATTTACTTATTTATACTAAACTACCTGGTAAATCGGTCTCAGGTTGTATGTATTGGCGACCAAAAGAGTTCTTTGCGGTTTATTAACGCAGAGGTTCCACAGGGTTCCGTTTTGTCTCCGCTTCTTTTTAATTTGTACGTTTGTGACTTGGCACAGATAACTACTTCATGTACTATTTTTCAGTATGCAGATGATACGTTGCTTGTTTCTAAGCGCATGCAGTACGAAGCAGCTGTCGCTTTACTTGAAAGCGACATAAAAATGTGATGAACTGGTTTCGAAAAAACCGTATAAAAGTCAGTGCTCGGAAAACTAAATTAGTATGCTTCAGAAATCCTTTAAAGGCTGTTGTAACCAGTCAACATGTCTTCCTACACGGTTCGGATTGCCTAGACTGTGTTTGTGCTCCAGTACAATATGCGGATAGTGTCAAGTACCTTGGAGTATACTTTGAGACTGACATATCTTGGAATATTCAAATGGCTCGAATTTGTGCGCGATTACGTAATTTTGTTTGTGTCCTTTACCGTATAAGGAGTTATGCACCTACCACGATTTAAACATGATAGCGCATGCGTTAGGTTATTCCCATATAAGGTACGGCATTTGCTGTTTTTATTGCGATAGCAATTATATGGACACTTCAACCGGATTTCTGCCGTCAGCGTCGCCGTCGTCGCCGTCGCCGTCGCCGTGAGGTTCCGTATAGATAAAATCTTCGCCGCGCGCCGTATGCCCGAGCGCAAGCGTGCGGGGACGCGCGCTATCACGGAGAGCGAACGCACTCAATCTCCCACGCGCAAGCAAGAAAGCGGGAACCCAGCGCCGGAGGGAGCGGAGGGGGGGGGGCGCACTTCCTCTCTGCCAACAACCGCGCTCGTCACTCGCTCGCACCGTCGCTTATCTCCACACGGCTCTGACCTTTATGCGCCGTGCATTCGCCGCTCAGTTTCCGTTGAAGCGATAGACCGCACGTACCTTCGCCCGCTGCGGCGTATGCTTGCTGCCAGCGTTTTGACAGTCGTTGTCTGCAGTCATTCAGTGTGATCTATTCGTGTTTGTTTGTGCGCGCTCACACCACGCTTGTTCATTCAGTTAGTACTAGTCGGGCGACATTTTCCAACGCACGCTACACATGCAATGCTGCCCGGATCGGCAGTGCAGCACTACAGGTGTGTCCCTTCGCACGCGCTGCCCATGGGAAGCGCTTCTCATCAACACCACCGTTTCACACGCGTCTTCTCGTAGTCATCGATTCTCTCTTCATGTCGGTCTACTTACGCCGCAGCACACCAGCTTACTTAATCAGCTCATGTTTACTACAATTCATATTGCTACCAAAGCCACTCACCTTACTTCGTATGACATTGCTGTGTTGCTATCGCATTCATTGCTTCGCCCTTAGGGCGAAACTGTGACATTTTTTTAATTGCAGCGGATTTTGGAAACATAAAATTGACAGCCTATTAAAAAGTATACTAAAAAATGACGAAACTGAGATGGAACAAGGCAAAAGAATCAACCTCATACACGATAAAGTAAAGATCGACAAAGATATGTACTTTTGGGACGATGCGCAAAACAGGCGGGTGAAAATGACCAACTACAAAAGAACCAATCCTCAACAGCCTAGAAACTGGCGTGACGTGCATGCGCACGACAAGCAGCTTCGTCTCCTTAATTTGAATGCCCGCAGTGTTATGAATAAAACCGAACCCCTCGAAATTCTACTGCTGCAGTACGATCCTCACATTACCGTAAAACTGAAACTTGGTTACCTGAACGTGTGAATGATGACGACATTTTTCCGCCTTCCTATACGGCTTTTCGTAAGGACAGGCAATCAAGGGGAGGTGGTGTGGCCGTTCTGATCAAAAACAAATTTGACGCTGTCGTACTAGAGGATGTACCGAAACTTGAATGTATCTGCATTAAAGTAACACTGTGGGGCCACTCGTTCATCTTATACGCATTATATAGACCACCTGACTCAACTCTTGACTACTTACTAAAATTAAAGGCACATATGTCTAAACATCAGGACAACAAAGTTCTTTTGGTTGGCGACTTTAATATGCCTGGAGTAGACTGGGAACGTTTTGAGACTTTTTCAACCAATACCTGTCATGCAAATCCAGTGTTTGACATAATGCTGACACATAATTTGACACAATTCATGAACCAACGCATTATCAAGGTGCCTCTGAATTTGTTTTAGATTTGGTACTCATTCCGCGTGATTTTCGCACATCCACCGTTGTAATTGATCAAGAGCTGTCTGATCACTACATTGTCTCAGTTTCTATTCCCCTGGTGCCACTTTCGCAGACTATGAACCCTTCCTTTCATCGTGTGAAAGACTATACACGTGCCCTTGATGTACGTATTATCAACCACCTAGAAAATTGTCTTGTAGATTTTGTTGATACGGATGTTTGCCGTTTGTGGGACCAATTTAAACGCATATGCTTCTACTGCATCGAAAAATTTATACCGTCTAAACGTAAAAAGGTGCATAAACATACGCCCTGGATGACGAGAGGTATCATTCATCTTAAGCGTAAAGCGAAAAGATTAAATAAAAAGCACGCTGACCCCAAACTTATATCTGACACTCTAAATAACCTTGCAGATGCGGTGCATAGCTCGAAAGAATACTACTTCAACACGACACTCGCAAACTTCATAAAAAATTATCCCAAGAAATTTTGGAACGATATCAGCAAAAAAAAGAAACCCATATCAAGTTTTTGTCGATGGTTCAATGGTATCTGATCAGACCGCCATTACTCAACACTTCAATGACTATTTCCGTAGTGTATTTTTGGCCACTAGTGCTTCTCTACCAACCAAAACGGTGGACCATGCTGTAAATGTTAACTTCATTTCTTATCCTGGTGTCGTTGCTATGTTGCTTAACTCGACAAGACTAAAACTTCTTGCGGGCCCGACAATATCCCTAATATATTTCGTCCTCGTTTTGCCGAGTCTGTTGCAAAATACTTAGTTATTATTTTTCGTGTATCTTTGTTATCAGCGGAATTACCAGACGACCGGAAGTCAGCCCGTGTTGTGCCGATATTCAAGAAAGACGACCGTCTATTATTGCAAAATTATCGCCCGATCTCCTTAACATCATCGTGTTGTAAACTTATCGAACACATAATAGCTCACAAATTAAACGAATTCCTAGAAGAACACTCAGTTTTAACAAATCATCAACATGGATTTCGAAAAGGATTTTCTGCTACAACACAATTGGTTAGTATAGTCCACAACTTTGCAGCTTGTCTTGACACTAACAGTCAAATTGATGTAATATTTCTAGATTATAGTAAAGCATTCGACACAGTTCCTCACGATGAACTAATGATAAAGCTTCGGTTAATTGGTATACCAGAACTGTTTGTTTCCTGGATTTTAGCATATCTGAATAACCGTAATCAATACGTTCAGATGGGAGAATAACAATCGGGCTGCCTTCCGGTAACTTCTGGCGTTCCGCAAGGGAGCGTACTCGGCCCGGGCCAGACTTTTTTTTGCTCTATATCAATGATATTGTCAATGGGGTTAACACCCCAGTACAAATTCGTCTATTTGCTGATGATTGTGTTCTGTTTAGAGAAATTACATGCCTTAGTGACCATTGTGACCTTAACTCTAACTTAGGCAATGTGTTAAAATGGTGTGTGCAATGGGGAATGCTTCTTAATGCAACTAAATGTGTCTATCTCCCCATAACGCGAAGAAAAGCCCCCCTAGACTACACTTACAATTTGGCTGCAGCACCTTTACAGAAAGTAGCCTGCTATAAATACTCAGGTATAACAATAACCAGTAACTTATCGTGGAACTTACACATAAATACCATCTGCTCTGCTGCTTTCCGGAAACTATGCCTTCTACGCCTCAAACTAAAAACTGCCCCGCGTAGTGTTAAACTACTCTCTTACTTTTGCTTAATTAGGCCAAAACTTGAGTACACTTCTATAGTTTGGGACCCTCACAAAAAATTAACATTAAGAACCTCGAAAGAATTCAAAGAAAAGCCATCCGATTTATTTACAATAAATTTAGGACTACTGACTCCCCCACTGCATTACTAACCGCAAACGGCATTGAACTATTACAAATTCGAAGAAAGCAAAGTAGACTAGAATTTCTATCAAACTTAATTAATCATAGGCTACCCTTAGACACCGCAACATACGTATCCCCCTTGATAAGCAGACCCACTCGACACCACTACTCTCATTCGTTAACACCAGTTTTCGCAAGGACTGACACTTTTCGGTGCTCTCTTTTTCCACAAACAATAGCTGACTGGAATAAACTAACTGAAGCATTCTCCTCGCGCCCGTGATCTGTATGCCATTTGTTTATTTAGTGGTGTTATTTCATGTTAGAGTTGTATTATAACCAAGTTGATTAAATTTTCTTAATCGTCTACCTTATGATGACACACATTGTGAAAAGCTTGTTGGAAACTTGTTTCGTCTGGTTCCTCTGTGATTGTTCTTGTGTATCCTGCTCACCCTGCTTGGACTTCTTGTCCGCAGTATTTTTTAAATAAATAAATAAATAAATAAACAATTAAGACGATCCCGTTCCCTAGGAACATGCATCCGACACATAATCTCGAGAGACGGAAGGCAAGAGCCAAGGCATTCCTTCAAGATATAGATTAAACATAGATCAACATAAGCAGCAGGCGTGGTTTGTTGACGCCGCATAGGTTAAAAATAAGGATGCGTATACCTCAGTTGTAGACACTCAAGGTAAGATACGGAAAGCCATCAGCATCTATACCAAGGACCCAATAGTAGCAGAACAAGTAGCAGTCGCCTTAGCCATCCGGGCCAATCGGTGGACACATATTTACAGCGATTCTAGCACAGCCGTACGCAACTTTACTAACGGATATGTGACACGGATAGCAACCAGGTTACTAGACAAGGTCAATAGCGAGAGGATCGAAGTGCCCTGGTTTTCTGCTCATCTGGGGGTGGTGGACGGAACTCGGAGAAAGCTCAATGAAGGGGCAAATGAAGCAGCACGGGGACTTTCTAGCCGCGCTCTTCAAGACCGAGCAACTTACACTTGACCTGGGGAACACAGGGATCGATTATTAACCTATAACGAAATCACGAAGCATTATTATCTAAGCAGAAGGGAATACCCAATGCCACACGCTAAGCTTTGCAGATCCCAAGCGGTCACATTACGTTTGCTACAGACAAGGACATACCCAAGTCCAGATTTTATTAACAGGATCTACCCGGAGAGGGAAATTCAAACGAATCGTAATAAGTGCAATGGTATCATCACTCTGCACCACATGCTTTGGCAGTGCCTCACGGTCTTGACAGACTGTGACAAGGAACAAGAATGGTGGCCGCAAATGATACACAGTGAATCACTCTCCGACCAATTACGGGCTGTCCAGAAGGCACGCGATGTGGCTGAAGGGCTCAGCCTGACAGTCCCAACGTTGGAGCGGCCCGCATCAACACAGGGTTGACCTTCAGGACCCAATAAAGTTCTTCATACCTTACCCTGTACTTGGTTACCAACTTTCTTGACCTCTGCCTCCGCTCCGTGTCCACGCTTTTCCATTACCGATGCTTGTGTACTTCAGCCGCACATTTATTAGAGTTCGGCGCCCATTCCTGCGGCGAGCGTCGGCGTCATCGTAAGCGAGCTAACGAGCAAAGGAAAATGACGAAAGAGCAAACGCGGAAGAAAGACGGTGATAGCGAAGAGAGCGAGAAGAGGCAAGCGGAGGAGGAGGGTTCAGTGGAACCATTAGGCGGAAAGCGGTGGAGGAGGGTGTGGCGAAAGCCTGAGAAGAAAAGCGTAGTGCCGCGCACGACGGGCTTTGCGGCGACAATGACTACGAGATGGCGCCAGAGTAGCGCGCATTGTGTGTATGAAAATGAAGCGCTTCATGAGTGGAGGTCTGGCTGCGGCAGCTACTGTGAACCGCACCCACGCGTCATGATTAGTGAGGCAGCCACGCCACACTTCGCTCCGTTCACAGCATGCCACACGACAGCGGCGCCTGCCGAAATGAAAACACGTATACAGCTGCGCTACAGCATTACAGAGTATCGTATTCGTCGGTAAATTTTTTATCGATGTTCTTGAGTCATCCTTCAAAACTAATTTTGCTCTGCGGTTTGGTGACTTCTAAAGAGATCCAACACATATTACCCTCCACTGCCTCATCTATGGTTTTACCGTGGGATCCCAAAGCCAAGCGGCCTACCGATCCTTGCTTAACTTCAACACCGACAAGATATCCGAGCACTGAATGGCTTTTGCGAACGTCAGCGCTGGCACCATTACTCCTTTCGATCCCGCAGGGGCGTCTGCGTAAGCAGGCATTTGGTATGTTGCGACACCACGGACCCGAGCACACGAGGGTTGGACCCTCCCTGCGTGTAGCCGTGCGCGGCTTAGCCGTGTCTGGGGAAAGGGGGATCCTGGGGGTTGAGCCGATGCCGGGTGTTCGGACGTTTACGGTCCCTCGGCGGAGCAACACACCTCTTTGGCCTGTGCTTCACATAGACGGCGCCTCCAGACTGACCCACCTGGAGGAAGTCGGCAGTCGCCTTTTCCTGTCCTCCTCTCCAATCTTCGTCTTTATTTCTCACTTTTTCATCTTTCCTGTCCTCTTTTAACTCCTTCTTACTTCCAAATTTCCAGGCGGCAAGGGTTAACCGTGTGTAACATATCCACTCTTGGGTATATACATTAGGTTATAATGGATGTGTACTGCTGGCGCTGGCAGGCCTTGTATATTGCCACCGTTAGGTAGTGGGTCGAGGGCAAGAGTGGGTCGAGCCCAAGAGAAGAAAGAAGACCGCGCGCCCCCTTCTCTGCTCGAGCCAGCCCCGACGGTCGCGTCTTCCGAGAGCCAGCTGCTCTACGGGTTATTAAACCTTCAAGTCTACTTCTAGAGGCTCGTGACAAACTGGTGGAGGTGCTGGGTAAGCGTCCTCACGGATGTTGCATACCCCTCCAAGGATCCGCGCTACGAATCCAGTGCCTGTCGACACTCCCGTGCATCGGGCCAGCCGCGGGATCAGGGGACTGTCCCCAGAAGTCGTCGACGCTACGGTTCCCACCACATCGACCGGTATGACCAGCGCCTCCCTTCAAACCGCCCCAACCGGTACGGGAAGCACGATGTCGAACCGTTACACACTTGAGAGCCCACGGATCCCAAAGACGTTTCATGGCACAGTGTTCGAAGACGTCGAAGACTGGATGGTCGAATACGAGCGCGTGGCCTCCGTGAACGAATGGAACGACGCGGAAAAACTCAGACACGTCTACTTCTACCTGGAGGATGGCGCGCGTACGTGGTTTCAGAACCGCGAGGGGCAACTGCCGTCGTGGCGCGAGTTTTGTCGTCAGCTCCTGGAGACCTACACCAGTTCTGATCGCCACGAACGAGCGGAACAAGCGATTCAGGCCCGCGTCCAGTTGCCAACGAAACTGTGACCACGTACGTCGAAGACATGACGCGGCTCTTCCGACGAGCGGATCCAAGAATAAGAAGAAGTTACGTCATCTGATGCGCGGGGTCAAAGAGCAACTCTTCGCTGGCCTCATACGGAGCCCTCCGAAGACGATCGCGGAGTTCTTGTCCGAGGCCGTAACCATGGAAAAGATGCTTCTGCATCGCTCGAACTTGTATGAGCGGCAAGCGAACAGCATGTCTGCTGCTGACATTTTCACGGCCATAGGAAGCAACGGCGACTCACTGCGAGAACTCATCCGCTCTGTAGTGCGTGAAGGGTTGCAAAAGGCCGCTGTAACACCGCGACCTACGGTAAGCTCCATAGCGAGCATTATCAAGGACGAACTGCACCAGGCGCTTCGTGATACCTTGCCTCCTGCTAACGCTGCGGCAGTACCTCCTGAATACCCCCGTGCGACCTACGCGGAAACCCTGAAGCGCCCTGCTTCCTCTCCGCCGCTATTCGTTCGTGCACCTCCTACGGTGTCAGTTCAGTCGGTGCAGCCGATACCGTACTACGACGCTGGGTACACGCCGCCGCCCGTTGTTCATGCCGCTCCATTTGCCCATCGTACGGAGCAAGCGGTTCACTACGTCGACGATAGACGCCCACCCACTCGGAAGTCGGATGTTTGGCGCACACCCGATTATCGGCCTCTGTGCTTCCACTGCGGTGAAGCTGACCACTTGTACCGCCAGTGCCCACACCAGCTCCTTGGGATTCGCGGCTTTTCCGCATACTCGCCACCGCCCCGATACGGCCAACGACCCCGGGACATTCAGGAATACCTGTCCCAGCAGCGCTTGCCACCGCCTGCCAGGCGGCAGTCGCGTTCGCCGTCTCCGAGACGATTTTCACCTCCGCCCCAGCGGTATTCTCCCGAGCGGTCGACCAGTCCCCGCCGGGAAAACTAACTGAGGCGATCTTTGGGGGCGAGGTCGCTGACGGTCGAAGCGCTGAAGACCTCCGACGGACGCAGTTACGGAAAGATACCGATCCGACACCACCTGCAACTGAACTGGACGACCGGCTTTCGCTCGATATACCAGTTACTGTTGACGGTTATGCCGTTAGTGCTTTAGTGGACACCGGCGCAGACTACACGATACTAAGCGGCAAAATAGCAACGCAGCTGAAGAAAGTGATCACGCCTTGGCATAACTCGCACATTCGGACGGCTGGCGGCCACATCGTTACTCCGCTGGGCGCCTGCACGACTAGAGTTGAGATTCAAGGATCTACATTCGTAGTGAGCTGCCTTGTCTTACGCGAATTCTCCGGCGACGTTATCCTTGGGCTTGACTTCCTGCAGGAGTATGGCGCGATTATCAATCTGCAAGAGCGTCGTATCACTTTTCCTGCCGAACTAGCAATCGACGTGCAAGACGGCCGACGGCGCGACGACGTACTTCGTGTTTCTGCTGACAGTGTAACGCTTCCTCCACGTGCCAGTGTCCTCGTCGACGTCACATGTTGTGACTTACGCGATGGCGAAGCGGTGGCCGAAAGTAACTTGGAACACCTACTGAAGCAAGGTGTTTGTGTGGCTCGCAGTGTTATACAGATTCGTGCTGGTCATTCGCAATTGCTTGTCACCAACTTTAGCTACGAGCACCGACACCTGTTTCGCGGCACTTCGTTAGCGTTTGCCGACGCACTAGCAGACGTTAACAATTGTTTCACGTCAGAAGTAGTGGAGACAGCAGACACGTCTCTGGGCCATCTTGACATCAATTCTGAACTGTCCACCGATAGCCAGACAGCACTGCGCATGCTCTTGCTTGAATTCAGGACCTGCTTCGCACATTCTTCCAAGGTACGCCAGACTTTCATCACTAAACACAGGATCATCACGTATGAAGACGCACGCCCGATACACCGGCAGCCTTACCGCGTGTCGGCAAAAGAACGCGAAGCCATACGTACGCAAGTCCAGGAGATGCTTGACGATGGCGTCATCGAACCTTCCAACAGCCCGTGGTCATCTCCGGTCGTTCTTGTCAAAAAGAAAGACGGAACGCTACGCTTCTGTGTCGACTACCGCAAGCTCAACAACGTGACTAAAAAGGACGTGTACCCGCTGCCGCGTATCGACGACTCGTTAGATCGACGACGGCGAACCCAGTGCTTTTCTTTTCTCGATTTAAAAAGCGGGTACTGGCAAATTGAGGTAGACGAAAGCGACCGCGAGAAAACAGCCTTTGTGACTCCAGATGGGCTCTATGAATTTCGAGTGCTTCCTTTTGGCTTGTGTTCAGCCCCGGCTGCTTTCCAGCGAATAATGGACACTGTCCTTACTGGACTGAAGTGGCAGGCCTGTCTTGTGTACCTGGATGATGTGGTCATCTTCCCTGAAACGTTAGAGTAGCATCTTCACCGCCTACGGAGTGTTCTAGAAGCCATCCGATCGGCAGACCTCCCACTTAAGCCCGAAAAGTCCCACTTTGGTTTCGAAGAGCTGAAGTTCCCCGGTCATGTAGTAAGCGCCAAAGGGGTCCGACCCGATCCAGACAAGCTTGCCGCTGTGGCCGCGTTTCCAGCTCTTGCCGATAAGAAGGCCATCCGGCGCTTCCTGGGTTTGTGCGCCTACTATCGCCGGTTTATTAAAGGCTTTTCGAAGATAGCGGAACCCCTGATACGCCTTACAAGAGACGATACGCCATTTGTGTGGCATAATGAGCAACAGGCGGCTTTTGCTGAATTACGACAGCGCCTTCAGTCAGCACCCGTTCTTGCACATTTTGACGATGATGCTGATACTGAGGTGTATACCGACGCCAGTAGCATTGGCCTTGGCGCTGTGCTCGTCCAGCTTCAAGATGGAGTGGAAAGAGTTATAGCGTATGCCACCCGCTCTCCGTCCCGTGCCGAGGCGAATTATTCGACTACGGAGAAGGAGTGCCTCGCGGTCGTGTGGGCGATCATCAAGTTTCGCCCCTATCTCTATGGTCGTCCCTTCAAAGTAGTGACGGGCCACCATGCCCTCTGTTGGTTGGCAAGCATGCGCGACCCTTCAGGACGACTGGCACGGTGGAGCTTGCGGCTACAGGAATTTGACATCACCATCGTTTATAAGTCGGGCCGTAAGCACGAAGACGCTGACACGCTGTCCCGCGCACCCATTGATCCTGCCAGTCAGGAAACAGAGGATGATGACGGCTTCCTGGGCGCCATTAGTTCGTCGGACTTGAGCAGACGGCAGCCTGACGACGCTGAAATTCGACCGATCATCGATCATTTAGAGGGTTGCGACACAACCATACCACGCCATCTGTCCCGCTCGCTGACGTCCTTCTGTCTGCGAGATAACGTGCTGTATAAGAAGAATGCTCGTTCGACCAGCCGTGCTTACCTCCTGGTGGTTCCAAGGGACATGTGCGAAGACGTCCTCTTCGCTTGCATGACGAACCGACATCTGGTCATTTAGGCTTTTCACGAACACTCGCTAGAGTAAGCGAAATCTACTATTGGCCCGGGCTTTCGGCAAGCGTCAAACAGTACGTTAAAGGCTGTCGTGAATGCCAGCGCCGCAAGACACCATCCATTAAACCGGCTGGCTTGCTTCAGCCAATTGAAGCACCTCACACGCCTTTCAACCAAGTCGGCATGGACATTCTCGGACCGTTTCCTCTTTCTGCCGACGGCAACAAATGCGTGATCATCGCGACTGATTATCTAACACGCTATGCTGAGACGCAGGCGATCCCACGAGCCACGGCCTCAGAGGTAGCGCACTTCTTCATGCGCCACATCGTCTTCCGTCACGGTGCTCCCTCCACTGTAATAACAGACAGAGGGACAGCATTCACAGCGCAGCTTATGGACGAGGTTTTTGAATTGAGCAACACCAGGCATCGCAAGACGAACGCGTACGATCGGCAGACCAACGGACTTACCGAGGGACTGAATACGACTGTCACAGACATGCTCGCAATGCACATCGACGTTCAACACAAAACATGGGATCGGATCTTGCCTTACGTGACCTTCGCGTATAACACCGCCGTGCAAGAGAAGACGCGCTTCACGCCCTTTCGCCTTCTCTACGGTCGCGAAGTCCAAACGATGCTGGACGCTATGCTGCCGTGTCAAGACGCTGACCTATTGACAACTGACGCCGAGGAATTTGCAGAGCGTGCTGAGGAAGCCCGGCAGCTCGCGCGGCTGCATATCGGCCAGCAGCAGCAGGCAGACGCACGACGCTACAACATCCGCCACAGGGACGTGTCCTACAACCCCGGGGACCAAGTTTGGGTGAGGACCTCCGTTCGCCGTCGTGGTCTCTGTGAAAAACTGCTGAGCCGGTATTTCGGTCCGTATAAAGTGCTCCGCCGCGTCAGTGATGTAAACTACGAAGCTGTTGCGGTCACATATCGCAGACACGGAGTAGGACACAAAGACAACCGAGCTCAGACATAGTTCATGTTGTGCGCATGAAGCCGTACATTGCGCGTCCGTAACTTTTCTTGTTTTCGTTTTTTGTTCTCTCATTCCCTTCTTTGTTTCTACTTTTCATTTATCTTTGGGAGATTGCTTCTTCGTTCATTGACTGTGCCGGCGTGACGGCTACCTTTTTTGTGTACTTTCGCTTTGCCTGCCTTCTTCTTCGTTGTCTTCTACGCCTGTTTTTTTAGCATCGAGGCGATGCTTTTGTTCGGAAGGGGGGATATTGCCACCGGTAGGTAGTGGGTCGAGTGCAAGAGTGGGTCGAGCCCTAGAGAAGAAAGAAGACCGCGCGCCCCCTTCTCTGCTCGAGCCAGCCCCGACGGTCGCGTCTTCCGAGAGCCAGCTGCTCTACGGGTTATTAAACCTTCAAGTCTACTTCTAGAGGCTCGTGACAATATGCAGAATCTTGCCGCGTCCCCTTGTTGGGCTCCGTGGTGGGCGGCTGGCACAGCTGCCGAAATTTATGTAATTTTATGGCTTTAAGCTCCTTCCCAAAACTCCCTGATCGCCCTCTTTTGAATAGAGGGCGCACCTATGAATGTTTCACCTTTTTTGCCAAGAGAAAGGAAATCTTTCCACGGTTCCATGTGATCCATACTGAAATTCCCCAAAAGACTGTAAGAACGCTATCACCCTTTATTGTCGTGAAGTGCCTCACCGACACTCTGGGCCCCGGATACAAAATCACAAGAATGGCCAGTGGCGACCTTCTCCTTGAAATTCGTGACAAAGTACAATATGAGAAGCTGACAAATCTCGTTTCATTTGGTGACATCCAAATTTCGGTAACTCCACATCGTTCCCTCAACAGCACACGAGGTGTAGTTTCAGAACAAGACCTCCTAGAATTGACTGAGACAGAGCTCCTAGAGGGCTGGAAGGAACAACATGTCACGAATGTGCAGCGAATTAAGATTCGACGCGATGACAAAGAAATTCCGACGAAACACCTCATTCTCACTTTTTGCACTAGCACACTCCCCGAACAGATCGAAACAGGCTACACGAAAATCAATGTCAGACCGTACATACCAAACCCACGACGCTGTTTAAAGTACCAAAGATTCGGTCACGGCTCTCAGAGCTGTCGAGGCTGTACTACCTGTGCAAAGTGCGCGTCGCATGACCACCCCGCGGACAACTGCAACGACCCACTCCACTGTGCAAACTGCGAGGGTGAGCACCCTGCTTATTCTCGCTTCTGTCCTTCATGGAAGAAGGAAAAAGAAATAATCACTCTAAAAGTAAAAGAAAACATTTCGTTCAAAGAAGCGCGCAAACGCCTCTCTATTGTACAGGGAGCAACATTCTCCGAAGTGGCACGGCAAGGGGCAGTGCCACAACGGTTCTCGGCGACCGTCAGGGCCACGCAGAGTGGACCGGCGGTAGTGCCACCCGCCCCCACTGGGGGATCAGCTAGTGCTGTTCCACCACCCAGCAAGAACAGCCAGCAGCCCTCCGGGCCTGCGGCATCTAGGACTTCTAGGGACCCTGCTCGTGCAGAGAAGCCCGAATCCCCCGCGAGCGTACGCCGCGAGCGGGCATACAGCGCCTCGGCGGAGGCAATGGATACATTACCAAGCGTATCGGCGTCTCAGACGCCGAAGGACCGGCGCAGCTCTCATGAGCGCGCCAAGAAAGACAAACCCCGCATCACGGGGCCCGGAAAGGGCCCTGTGGGCTAACATAACTTTCCTCTCTTAAACACACAGCACAAAACACATTCATTATGGATACACAAATACTACAATGGAATGTGAGAGGACTTCTTAATAACCTCGAAGATATTAGAGAACTCCTACATAAACATAATCCAAAGTTGCTGTGTGTTGAAGAGACACATCTGAAACCCACAAATACAAACTTTCTTCGTCACTACACCATCTACCGTAAAGACCGTGACGTGGTGAACGCCTCGTCTGGCGGTGTAGCAATAGTTGCCGACAAGTCTGTAGCTTGTCAATATGTCGCCCTTCAGACGCCCCTTGAGGAAGTGTCAGTTCGGGCACTTCTTTTCAGTAAGTTGGTAACCGTATGCTCCATTATATTGTCACGTAGTAGTGACGCTGAAGAAAACAGTCGTAAAACTGTGTACGACGAAACTGGTTGTTTATTGGGCGAACCTGTGCCCACAAAATCAAGGTACACTCAAAGCACAACGATAGCGGCGAACACAGTCGGCGATCGTCGAAAATCTGATCAGCAGCGAAACGCGTCGGCTTTTATACCTGAGTCATCGAAGGCTCCAGATTAATCCCTGATGCCCGCGTGTCTTCCAGAAAGTTCTAGACAATTCGCCTCAGTCATGCAATCAGATAACAGAAGCGTCGGTGAAAACAGGCAATGGAAAGAAGCATCGATAACGTTCTAGAAACTTCCGATACAGGCGCGTCCTGCGCCGAGCGATAACGTTTAACATTTGTTAGCCGGTGGAAAGCGGCCACCGGTGAAAGATAAACATGTATACGTGTCAATACCCTCCCCTTAAAAAGCATCGTCCCGATGCTACAAACAAATGTGAAAGCCTAAACAAAACCACAGGTAATAAAGAAAAAAAATAAAGTAACAAATTACCTAAGTTCGTCAGCGGGCGTAGAAAGGCTTAAGACGCACCACATGGATGACTTCGGGTCGTGCACGGCGCCGCTGTGATTGCGAAATGCCGTCTGGCACGACCTCATAGTCCAGTGCACCAATACGTCGGATGATCTTATATGGTCCGAAATAGCGACGTAAGAGTTTCTCGCTAAGTCCTCTTCGGCGTATCGGAGTCCAGACCCAAACACGGTCTCCGGGCTGGTACTCGACGTAGCGTCGTCGAAGATTGTAGTGTCGGCTGTCGGTTCTCTGCTGGTTCTTGATGCGCAGGCGGGCGAGCTGTCGACCTTCTTCGGCACGCTGCAAATAGGTGGCAACGTCGAGATTTTCTTCGTCAGCGACGTCTGGTAGCATGGCGTCAAGCGTCGTTGCCGGGTTCCTTCCGTAGACCAGGTTGAACGGCGCCATGTGCGTCGTTTCTTGCACGGCCGTGTTATATGCGAAGGTCACGTACGGAAGGATGGCATCCCACGTCTTGTGTTCGACGTCGACGTACATTGCCAGCATGTCGGCAATGGTCTTATTTAGGCGCTCGGTGAGGCCATTCGTCTGCGGGTGGTAGGCGGTGGTGCGGCGATGGCTTGTCTGGCTGTATCGCAGGATGGCTTGAGTTAGTTCAGCCGTGAAGACCGTACCTCTGTCGGTGATGAGGACTTCCGGGGCACCGTGACGCAGGAGGATGTTCTCAACGAAAAATCGGGCTACCTCGTCGGCACTGCCTTTGGGCAAGGCTTTTGTTTCGGCGTAGCGGGTGAGGTAGTCCGTAGCTACGATGATCCATTTATTCCCGGACGTCGACGTCGGAAAAGGCCCCAGTAAGTCCATCCCGATCTGCTGGAACGGTCGGCGAGGTGGCTCGATCGGCTGTAGAAGCCCGGCTGGCCTTGTCGGCGGTGTTTTGCGTCGCTGACAGTCTCGGCATGTCCTTACGTAATGGGCGACGTCAGCAGAGAGGCGAGGCCAGTAGTATTTTTCTTGTATCCTCGCGAGAGTGCGGGAAAAACCGAGATGTCCAGCCGTTGGGTCGTCATGGAGAGCTTGCAGAACCTCTGGACGCAATGCTGAGGGTACCACGAGGAGGTAGTTGGCTCGGAGAGGCGAGAAGTTCTTCTTTAGGAGAATGTCGTTTTGCAAGAAGAACGACGCCAATCCTCGCCTGAACGCCTTCGGCACAATGACGGTCTTGCCTTCCAGGTAGTCTACAAGGCTCCTTAGTTCCGGGTCGGCTCGCTGTTGTTCGGCGAATTCGTCGGCACTGATGGGTCCCAAGAAAGTGTCGTCATCCTGGTCGTCTTGTGGCGGCGGTTCGACGGGGGCGCGAGACAAACAATCGGCGTCAGCGTGCTTTCGCCCGGATTTGTGAACGACGGTGATGTCGAATGCTTGAAGTCTCAGGCTCCATCGTGCGAGGCGACCTGAAGGATCCTTCAAGTTAGCTAGCCAACACAAGGCGTGATGGTCGCTTACAACTTTAAAGGGCCTGCCATAGAGGTAGGGGCGAAACTTTGATGTAGCCCAGATGATGGCGAGGCACTCCTTCTCTGTTGTAGAATAATTTGCTTCCGCCTTCGATAGCGACCGGCTAGCGTAACTTACAACCCTTTCTAGCCCGTCAGTCCTCTGCACAAGCACGGCGCCGCGTCCTACGCTGCTTGCGTCGGTGTGGACTTCGGTATCGGCATTTTCGTCGAAATGCGCAAGTATTGGCGGCGATTGCAGGCGTCGCTTCAGTTCTTCAAATGCTTCGACTTGCGGCGTCTCCCACTTGAACTCGACGTCGGCCTTCGTGAGATACGTTAGTGGCTCAGCGATCCGTGAAAAATTCTTGACGAAGCGCCTGTAATAGGCGCACAGTCCAAGAAATCTACGCACTGCCTTCTTGTCAGCGGGCGGAGGAAAGTTGGAGATGGCCGCAGTTTTCTGAGGGTCGGGGCGCACTCCTGACTTGTTGATGACGTGGCCCAAAAACAAGAGCTCCTCATATGCGAAGCGGCACTTTTCTGGCTTCAATGTGAGTCCGGAGGTCTTGATTGCTTGAAGAACTGTTTCAAGGCGCCGGAGGTGTTCCTCGAAGCTTGAGGCAAACACAACGACGTCCTCCAAATAGACGAGGCAAGTCTTCCACTTCAAGCCTGCCAGTACTGTATGCATGACACGTTGGAAAGTGGCAGGTGCCGAGCAAAGACCAAACGGCATGACCTTGAACTCGAACAGTCCGTCTGGTGTTATAAACGCAGTCTTCTCCCGGTCCCTCTCGTCGACTTCGATTTGCCAGTAGCCGGTTTTGAGGTCCATCGACGAAAAATACTTTGCGTTGTAGAGTCGATCCAAGGCGTCGTCAATCCGTGGGAGGGGGTATACGTCCTTCTTCGTGATTTTGTTGAGGCGACGATAATCGACGCAGAAACGTAGGGTTCCATCCTTCTTCTTCACTAACACCACGGGGGACGCCCACGGACTCTTGGACGGCTGGATGATGTCGTCACGTAGCATTTCGTCGACTTGTTGCCTTATGGCCTCGCGTTCGCGCGCCGAAACTCGGTACGGGCTCTGATGGAGTGGGCGGGCATTTTCGTCGGTTATGATGCGGTGCTAGGTGACAGGGGTTTGTCGAACTTTTGACGACGACGAGAAGCAGTCCTTGTATTGCAGGAGCAGAACTTTTAGTTGTTCTTTCTTATGACTGGGAAGGTTCTGATTGACGTCGAAAGTTGGTTCAGGTACTATAGTCGTCGTTGCAGGTGCACTGGAATCCGTGAAGGCGAAAACACTGCTGGCTTGTACTATTTCGTCGATGTAGGCGACCGTGGAGCCTTTGTTAATGTGCTTATATTCGGGGCTGAAGTTCGTGAGCATCACCCTTGCTTTCCCTGCACGTAGCTCAGCTATGCCTCTAGCGACGCAAATTTCACGGTCGAGCAGTAAGTGATGATCGCCCTCGATGACGCCCTCCATGTCTGCAGGCACTTCGGTACCGACGGAAATCATTACGCTGGAGCGAGGCGGAACGGTGACTTGTTCTTCAAGCACATTCAAGGCAATGTAACTGGTGTTTGGATCCGGTGGTGTCGCGTTGTGCGTTGAAAGCGTTATCGCTTGGACGCGTCTGAAGTCGATGACTGCACCGTGTTGGTTTAGAAAGTCCATGCCTAGGATAACATCCCTGGAGCCGTGCTGCAGGATTCAGAAGCTCGCCGGGTAAGTGCGGTTGTTTACCGTGACTCGCGCTGTGCAGATTCCAGTCGGCGTTATTAGGTGGCCTCCCGCTGTCCGGATATCGGGTCCTTGCCAGGCTGTTTTCGCCTTCTTCAACTTGGCGGCGAACGGGCCACTGAAGACGGAATAGTCGGCTCCAGTGTCGACGAGAGCGGTGACGTTATGGCCATCGATGAGCACGTCTAGATCGGTAGACCGGCGTCTGGCGTTGCGGTTAATTCGTGGCGTCGGATCACGGCTGCGTCGGCTTGCTCTGCTGATGCTACGTCGCGTCGGAAGGTCTTCTTTCGGCGGCGAAGTGTTGTCAAGGCTGTTGCTAGGCGGCGTGCTGATATGTCGTCGTGATGAATCGCGAATCGTCGTCGTCGGCGGCGTCGGAGGATCTTCGGCATTGCGTCGTACAGCAACCGCACCTCCATCGGTTGCTGCCTTTAGTTTCCCGGGTAAGGGCTGGGAGATCGGCCCCGGGTGGGACCGTTGTACTGACGGCGATGCGGCGAGATGTAGCGGCCTGGTGACGGCGAGCGTGAGGATCGTCGTGGTTGCCACTGGGCTCCGGCGAGGTAGTCGGCGATGTCGCGTGGTCGTTCACCTCGATCGGGACGCTGGCGCGTTGACGGGGAACCCTCGTAGGCCCATTTCGCGGTATGGGCATCGGCGGTAGACATGGCCGGCTTCCCCGCAGTGATAGCAGAGCGGGCGGTGGTCGGGGGCGCGCCAAATGTCCGTCTTCCTCTGGTAGCTGCGCTGGGCGACGGGCGGGCGTGCTGGCGGCGGCGGCGGTGGACGACGGAACTGCGGCGTTACGGGGCCCTGGCGCGAGCGCGGAGGGGGGCCTTGACGACGGGCGACGGCGGCGTAGGTCAGCGCTTCCGGCTGGGGTTGCGGCGATTGTGGCTGCACATCGGGAACTCCAAGTGAGCGCTGAACTTCGTCTTTGACGACGTCGGCGATAGATGCCACGTGAGGCTGCGACCTGGGAAAGAGCTTATGCAGCTCCTCGCGAACGACCGCTATGATGGTCTCGCGCAGGTCGTCGGCGCCTAGCGCTTGAGCGTCGGCGTAGTTGGTCAGGGCACGGCGGTTGTATTGCCTGACGCGCATTTCAAGCGTCTTCTCGATCGTTGTAGCCTCGGAAAGGAATTCGGCGACAGTCTTGGGCGGGTTGCGCATCAATCCGGCAAATAGTTGGTCTTTGACACCCCGCATCAAGAACCGAACTTTCTTTTCTTCAGACATGTCGGGGTCGGCGTGGCGGAAGAGGCGAGTCATCTCCTCCGTGAAGATTGCGATGTTCTCGTTCGGCAACTGCACTCTGGTTTCTAAGAGATCCTCTGCCCTCTCCTTTCGTACGACACTCGTGAAGGTCCTCACGAAGTTTTCACGAAAAAGGTCCCACGTAACCAGGGTGGTCTCTCTGTTCTCAAACCACGTCCGAGCAGCGTCATCCAACGAAAAATAGACATGGCGTAGCTTGTCGTCGTCGCTCCATTTGTTGAACGTCGCGGTCCGCTCGTATGTCTCCAGCCAGGTTTCAGGGTCTTCAGCCGATGATCCACGGAAGGTCGGGGGCTCCCGAGGTTGTTGCAGCAGGATGGGGGACGCTGGGGCTGCCATTGAGGTCGTTGACTTGGCCTTGATCGCTGTGGTCTTCTCGGGAAGAAGTCCGTACTCCGGCAGAAGTCCTTGCTGCCTACGGCTAGCTCGCTGGTCCTTGGTGACGTTGGCGTTGTCCTCCGGTTTCGGGCTTGGATCGCGGCTTTGCGGGGGCGTTCGCTGCATGAACGCACTAGCACCTCCACCAGATGTCACGTAGTAGTGACGCTGAAGAAAACAGTCGTAAAACTGTGTACGACGAAACTGGTTGTTTATTGGGCGAACCTGTGCCACAAAATCAAGGTACACTCAAAGCACAACGATAGCGGCGAACACAGTCGGCGTTCGTCGAAAATCTGATCAGCGGCGAAACGCGTCGGCTTTTATACCTGAGTCATCGAAGGCTCCAGATTAATCCCTGATGCCCGCGTGTCTTCCAGAAAGTTCTGGACAATTCGCCTCAGTCATGCAATCAGATAACAGAAGCGTCGGTGGAAACAGGCAATGGAAAGAAGCATCGATAACGTTCTAGAAACTTCCGATACAGGCGCGTCCTGCGCCGAGCGATAACGTTTAACATTTGTTAGCCGGTGGAAAGCGGCCACCGGTGAAAGATAAACATGTATACGTGTCAATATACCCCCGAATCATCATCTCGAGAAAAAAGACTTCCATAACCTCTTTGATCAGCTTCCCGAACCCTGCATACTCGTGGGAGATTTTAACGCTCATAACACGATATGGGGAGACTCACGATGCGATGCGAGAGGTAGATTCATAGAAAACTTCCTCGTCAACTCCAGTGCATGCCTCTTGAATAAAAAGGAGCCAACCTATTATAACCTCCATCACAATTCATACTCATCGATAGACTTGGCGATTGGTTCTGCTTCCCTTTTTTTCCGACTTAGAATGGAGTGTAATTAAAAACCAATTCGGAAGTGATCACTTTCCAGTCACACTAAACTTAGTAACCCAACATAACTCCCCTCCGCATGTCCCTAGGTGGAAACTAGCCTCCGCGGATTGGAAACTTTTTAAAGAATCGACATTTGTATCCTAGATTTTATCGGGGAACTTAGTGTAGACGACGCAGTAGCGTATTTTATCGCTTTTATTATTGGCGCAGCAGAGAAATGCATTCCACAAACAAGTGGCAGCTCGTTCAAAAGACGAGTGCCTTGGTGGAATGAAGACTGCAAGCAGGCACGCAAAAAACAAAATAAAGCATGGGGCATGCTCCGTCGATCGCCAACAGATGAAAACCTCATAGAGTTTAAACACATTAAATCACAGGGAAGGCGAACGCGACGGCAAGCCAAGAGGTTAAGCTGGGAAAGGTTCCTTTCAGGCATTAATTCCTATACCCAAGAGGCAAAAGTATGGAACGGGATACGAAGTCTTAAGGGGCAACAAAGCCATCCATTACCCCTGGTAACTGACGAAGGGAACAGCCTAGAAGACCAAGCTGATGCGCTTGGGGAATACTTCGAACGGGTGTCTGGCTCTGTGCATTATACCCAATCATTCATCAATTACAAAGAAATAGAAGAACATAAGGCACTTGACCACAGATGCAGACAAAACGAACCATACAACAGTCCCTTCGACATCGCTGAACTGAAAGCTGCTTTGAACGCATGCAAAAGCTCCGCGCCGGGATCTGACAGGATAATGTACGACATGCTCAAGTACTTACACACTGACACACAAATTACGCTCGTCGCACTTTTCAACACAATTTGGGCCGCCGGATACCTTCCAGCTAGGTGGAAGGAAGCTATCGTTGTCCCAATTTTGAAGCAGAGGAAAGACCCATCCTTGGTATCAAGTTAACGCCCAATAGCACTGACCAGCTGCCTATGTAAGCTGTTCGAAAAGATGATCAATCACCGTCAGTTGCACTTTCTTGAATCCAAAAGGTGGCTCGACCCACATCAGTGTGGTTTCAGGGAAGGGCAGTCGACAACAGACCACATCGTACGCGTCGAGGCTAACATTCGTGACGCATTTGCGCACCAACAGTACTTTTTGTCGGTGTTCCTCGACATGGAAAAAGCATACGACACCACTTGGCGCTACGGAATTCTGCGGGATCTGTCAGGAATGGGTATCCGCGGGAACATGTTAAACGCCATTGAAAGTTACTTAACAAATCGGAGATTCCGTGTTCGAATTGGTAATGCTTTGTCCAGGTCATTTATCCAGGAAACCTGGGTACCGCAGGGTGGTGTAATCAGTTGTACCCTTTTTATTATAAAAATGAACTCCTTGCTCTCATCTATTCCGCAAAGTATTTTTTATTCTGCATATGTCGATGATGTGCAAATCGCATTTAAGTCGTGTAACCTCGCCGTCTGCGAACATGTTCAGCTTTGCCTAAAGAAAGTGTCCAAATGGGCTAACGAAAATGGATTTAAGTTAAATCCCCAAGAACGCTCCTGTGTGCTCTTCAAAAGAAAGAGGGGCCTCGTGTCAGAGCCCACTATCGAACTCCTTGGCCAACGCCTACCTCTAAACGCAGAGCACAAGTTTTTAGGTGTGATACTGGACACTAAACTATCCTTCCTTCCCCACATTAGGTATCTCAAAGTTAAATGCCTAAAAACAATGAACATTCTCAAAATACTGTCACACACAACATGGGGCAGCGACAGAAAGTGCTTGCTGAACCTGTAGAAGAGCCTAGTACGTTCACGCTTAGATTATGGTGCCGTGGTGTATCACTCTGCTGCGCCAACCGCGTTAAGAATGCTGGATCCCATTCATCATTTAGGCATCCGATTGGCCACGGGCGCCTTCAGTAAAAGTCCTGTACAAAGTCTCTACGTGGAATCGAATGAATGGTCTCTTAATTTACAGAGGTCATTCTCAAGTTTCACTTACTTTCTGAAAGTGCATTCGAACCCTGAACACCTATGTTACACGACCATAAACAATACCACATCTGCCACACTGTTTCGCGATCGACGTACAGCAAGAGAGCCCTTTTCGCTGCGTGTCAGAAAGCAAAGTCGTGAAATGGGGGTCCCATTGCTCGAACATCCCCTAATGCCACCAGCAAAGCTGCTACCTCCGTGGTAGTGGCGGGTGGTAGAATGTGACACATCTTTTATCGAGGTTACAAAACATGCTCCACAGACACACATTCACATGCACTTTTTAGAACTTCAGTCAAAGTACTGTTGCCCTGAATTTACACGAACGCGGCAAAGTCACACGCCGGCGTATCTTACGCAGCTTTGGGTCCTTCCTTCTCTGAGTCCGGCATTCTGCACCCTCAGACAAGTGTTTTTACAGCAGAAACCTATGCAGCACTGACTGCAGTAAAACACATCAAGGAATCCAAACTACAAAAGACAATAATGTTCACAGATTCCTTAAGTGTTGTAAAAGCTTTACTGTCTTTAAAAAAGCACAATAATCCTGTTTTTATTGAGCTTTATTCACTATTGTGCACTATTTATTCATCCAATAAACATGTGATAGTATGCTGGGTTCCTGGGCATAGGGAACTAGAAGGTAATATGCTTGCCGACAAAATGGCTACATCAGTTGCATCGGAAGCTGTTAATTCTACCATGACTGTCCCAGCTGGAGATAATAAACCTTTTGAACGCAAGAAGCTAAAAAAACCATTGGTAACGTTTGTGGGAGGCTGAAAGTAATAATAAGCTCTACGTAATAAAACCACAGTTAGGCATGTGTACATCCACAACGAAAACACGGCACATCGCTGTCCCATTCTGTCGACTCAGAATAGGGCACACGTATGGTACCCACAATTATTTGCTGACTGGTGATGAGCCTCCAACCTGTGGCAGATGTGGCGAGAGGCTCACCGTCCTTCATGTTTTTCTTGAATGCCAGGAAGCAGAACTTCTACGTAGAAATTATTTCCCTTCAGCTTACAGAGAGCATATTCCTCGCCATCCGGCAATGTTCCTTGGACCAGAGCCATTTTTCGATAGCAAATCAGTTTTAAACTTTTTAAATGGTTTTGCTCTATTGAAAGTGATAGGCACGAGACATTCGTAGCGCATCCTTTTTCAAGAGGCTGCTGCTGCGATAGGATCGCTTTGTAACGCCCATGCTTCCATGCCCTTGCGTTTCAAGGGCCTTGGAAATGCAGTAGTGCTACAAACGACATATTGTAGTTCATTTTATCCCCCCTTTTCAATGTATTTCTTGTTTTAGGGTACATTCATTGGTCATTTCCATAATTTTATTTCATATGTGTTTACGGACTTTACAGCCACTGTTTTTAGGCCACTCTACAGCCATGTCACAACCAACTACATAATTAATTACTTTATTGTTAACTCATTAACTGTGGCCTGGCGCTCTTTGGCCATACTTGGCCCTTGCGCCACAAAACACCAAATTCATCATCATCATCATACTCCTTTCCAGATTCCACGCACCACCTCATTTTTATTGTGGCCCCACAGTGCTCTGTTTCATTATAGCTGCATACCGCTTCCCATTTATTTTGAGGTTATCTTGGTGGCTGGTCAAATATGTTTTTCCTTCGCTTATGTATACACCGATGTATTCATAATGCTTCACTATGGGTATGACTTGCTGTTGAATGGTCACCAGGTAATTAGTCGTATCTTCATTAAAGATAATAATTCCTGATTTCTCTGCGCTAAACTCAAGGCCTAGATTTATTGCTGTGTTGCCACTCACATTCGCAAGTGTCTGTAAATCTCCTGCAATGTCCGCTAGTAGCACTATGTCGTTCGCATACATCATTGCTGGAACCTTCTGTTGCATTATTTGTCCATTATGCATGTATGATAAATTAAACTCTCATTCACTGCTTTCCAGTTATCCTTCTATGCCACGCAAAGTGCCTCGAGCGGCCAGTCGCGCGGCAATTCTACGTGTATTCGCGGGCTTCTTTCACACTCGAAAAAACACATATATATAGCACGTATTGAGCAACAGACAGCTGTAACGGGAGTTTTTCATGTTGCTCCACAGTTTTCTCATTGACACTTTCATAATTACGACAGTACTTCTCGAGTTAACTAATTAATTAATTAGATCTGAGTAAGAAAAAAATTACTGGCGGCTCAAAAGTCACTGTACTCGAAACAATACGCACTAGCTTTCCTTCGCGTAACGCCGTTCTTCTTTTTTTAAATCGTGCTGCGTGATAGCTGGGACACCCTGTATATATACATATACATATGTATAGAATGTCTACTGGAGCTTATCATATACAATATATATATATATTGTACTGAAGGCGATTGACCGCGCTTCGATGTCTGGGAAAAGAAGACGACGATGAGTGTGGTTGTTGTTGACGCTCTAGCTCGCGCTCGCCGGTAACCAGACCTGCCTTTCGGATAGCCTTCTGTAACGCCACATCGAGGCCTGCTTGAAGACCAACACCCCCATTTTAAGTGGTGGAGGTAGCGGGGTACTGTTCATCCTGGAACTTCGCAGCCGTACGCTACCATCAGCTTTCACCATGACTGATCCTGGCACATCGCAAGCTGCTCCGGTGTCAACGACAATCCACTGCGCTGGCGTGCCCCGACAACGCGACCCACCTGTATTTAGCGGCACCGACGACCAGGACGTCGAGGATTGGATCGCCGAGTACGAACGAGTGAGCTCTAGTAACAAATGGGATGACCGCGCCAAGCTCACGAACGTTGACTTTTACATCACTAATGTAGCCGGCCTCTGGTTCAAAAACCATGAAACCGAAATCACGAACTGGTCGACCTTCACGGCAGCCGTCACGGAGGTCTTCGGTCGTCCCACCGTGCGCCGGCTTCGCGCGGAACAGCGCTTGCGCAGTCGAGTCCAACGCAGGGAGCAGACGTTTACAAGCTACATCGAAGATGTTCTCTCCCTGTTCAAGCGCGTCGACCCATCTCTCACTAAAGGGGAAAGAATAAAGCAAATCATGAAAGGAGTCGACGACGAGGCATTTCAGATGCTTGTCGCTAGGAACCCCCAGACGGTAGCCGACGTGATACAACTCTGCCAGACTTACGACGAGCTGCGAAAGCAGCGTGCATCGACGCGCCGTGCTGCTCAGATACAGCAGACATTTCCACCCTTGCCAGCGACGCCACTGCCGATCACACCGTTTTGCTGCCACATATAAAGCAGTTCATCCGCGAGGAAGTTGCACGTCAACTTTCCCTTGTCGCCCACACACCTGAGCCAGCGCCGTCATCTTTAGACCCACCTCTTCGTCATTTCATTGAGACGCAATTCGCCCAGGCACTACCAACTGCCCCTCCGGCGTTGCCTATCCCTACGCCATTAACTTACGCTGCCGCTCTTGCCAGACCACAGGCTCCATCTCTTTCTGTCGCCTACCGTGCCACCGGGTCCTTCTACACGTCGCTGCCACCCTCACGCCCGGTGCCCCATCCTTCTGCGCCCACCAGACCATCTGTTGTGAATCCGTGGCGTACCATTGATAAACGGCCCATATATTTCGCATGTGGTCTTGCGGGCCATATAGCCCGCCACTGTCACCGTCGCAGCTTCCGCTCTCAACATGGTGTGGCTTCGCCAACCTATCAAGGTGCTCAGCATTCACCACGAGTTTCTTCTCCTGTGGCCGACCCGTTTTCTACAGGCCGCCCGTATGACTCACGCCGGTCGTCTTCTCCCCGTCGCCGATCCATCTCCCCGATGCTTCGCCGACCTAGCCCCGCACGAGAGGAAACCTAACAGCCGCAGTTCCCGAGGCAAGAACTGCGCCGTCAACGAACTCTCCAAGACCTCATTTTTACCCGCCTAACGAAGTTGATTTATTGATAGAAGGTATCGCCGTACGTGCACTTGTCGACACAGGAGCTGTTGTTTCTGTAATTAGCGAAAAATTGTGCCGCGATCTGAGAAAAGTGACCACCCCGCTTACCGATGTTTCCCTGCGTACGGCGACCTCGCATCACGTCAAGCCTACCGCTCAGTGCACAGCCCGTGTAATTATTCAAAATGTTATGTATGCCGTTAAGTTTGTCTTCCTGCCCCGATCATCCTACGACGTAATCCTAGGATGGGATTTTCTGTCTACTCATCAAGCCCTAGTGGACTGTGCGCGTGCCGAACTCACATTGTCGACGCCGTGCCCTGACCTCGATGACCACGCTCCTTCTAAAGTGTTTGCCTCGGCTGACGTCCACATCGCCCCTTTGTCCGTCGTTCTGGTACCGGTGTTTTCGCCTGCCGCCGCCAACTCACCTGTTTTGTTTTCGCCATCTGCAGCTCCTGCTCAGCGCCGAAACTTCCTCCTCCCGTGGGCTGTCATCAACTTGTGCAATGGTTCTGCGGCTATCTACGTGTGCAATGTATCTGAATGTCCGTCACTTCTACTACGCGGCGAGTGTCTGGGAAGCTTCGAGACTTTTGACTGCCCTTTCGAGGATGCAATGCTTGGCGATAAGGCATCAATACCGATTTGTGCCATCGCTCCTGCCGCTGGCACCGACGATCCCGTCGACATATTCTTAAATGCCGTCAATTCCGCCCTCACACCTGCGCAGCACAACTTTATTGTGCAACTCCTGCAGCGTTTTCGAGCCTTCTTCGACCACAACCAGTCTTCCTTAGGTCGAACATCAGCAGTTGTTCATCGGATCGATACCGGTCAACAAGCACCATTGCGCCAGCGCCCATATCGTGTGTCGACTGCAGAACGCCGTGTCATCGATGAGCAGGTAGACGATATGCTGAAACGTGGAATAATCTAGCCCTCCAGCAGTCCCTGGGCCTCTCCAGTTGTGCTGGTAAAGAAAAAGGACGGATCCATCAGGTTCTGCGTGGATTACCGCCGTCTGAATCGAATAACCCGCAAGGATGTGTACCCTCTACCACGCATCGACGATACCCTGGACTGCCTACAGGGAGCAGAATTTTTGTCGTCCTTAGATCTGCGCTCGGGATACTGGCAGGTGCCGATGGCGGAGGCCGATCGCGAAAAAACGGCTTTTGTGACGCCCGACGGCCTGTATGAGTTCACAGTCATGCCCTTCGGCCTCTGCAACGCGCCTGCTACTTTCGAGCGCATGATGGACACGATCTTTCGAGGCCTCAAGTGGCATATTTGCCTTTGTTATTTAGACGACATTGTGGTCTTTTCCTCCGATTTTGCGTCCCATCTAACTCGCCTCGAACAAGTTCTCGCTTGCCTCTCAGCTGCAGGACTGCAACTGAACTTGAAGAAATGCCACTTCGCCGCTCGAAAGCTTACGATTCTAGGTCATGTTGTTTCGAAGGACGGTATTCTCCCCGACCCTGACAAACTTACAGCCGTTTCCGCGTTTCCCAAACCAATTACCATGAAAGATCTCCGCAGCTTTATCGGCCTATGTTCTTATTTCCGACGCTTTATCCGCAATTTCGCTATGATCATCAACCCTTTGACCAAGCTCCTCGCTGGCAGTCATAACCTTTCGGCTTGGTCTCCTGCTTGCGACGACGCTTTCAACGAATTGCGCCGTCTCCTTACGTCGCCTCCTATACAGCGACACTTCGACTCCTCTGCACCCACTGAGATGCACACGGACGCCAGCGGTGTCGGGTTAATCGCTATTCTTGCTCAACGGAAAGATGGGTTTGAAGAGTACGTCGTTGCCTATGCAAGTCGAACTCTCAACAAAGCCGAAGGCAACTATTCGGTGACTGAAAAAGAATGTCTTGCCATAATTTGGGCCATAGAGAAATTTCGTCCTTACGTGTACGGGCGCCCATTTGACGTAGTGACCGACCACCACGCCCTGTGCTGGTTGTCACTGAAACATCCAAGTGGTCGCCTCGCTCAATGGGCATTGCGCCTCCAGGAATACGACATCCGCGTCGTGTATCGCTCTGGTCGGAAACATTCGGATGCAGACGCCCTCTCCCGTTCACCCTTGCCTCCCGACCCTGTCTGCTTCACAAATACTACCTGCGATACCACCGCTCTTGCCATATCTGACATGCCATCTGAGCAGCGCAAGGACCCGTGGGTGGCTTCCATTCTAGACTTTCAGTCTGGCCGGACTTCTGCTCCCACTTCTCGGACATTGCGTCGGCAGGCTGAACACTTCACCACTCGGGAAGACGTGCTGTACCGCCGGAATTACACCCCCGGTGGCCGTAAGTGTCTCCTCGTCATTCCCCGCCACCTGCGCTCCGAAAGCTGCTCCACTTCCCACGACGACCCACAATGTGGCCACGCAGGTTTCTTGAAGACGTATTCACGTATTAGGCTTCAGGTACTACTGGCGTGGCATGTACCGTTATGTTCGAGAGTATATTCGGTCATGTTCCATGTGTCAGCGACGCAAGACTCCTCCTCAACACGCCGCCGGCCCCTTATTACCTCTACCATGCACCGCCTGACCATTTGACCGCATCGGCATCGACATCTACAGTCCCCTGCCCATTACACCAGACGGTAACCGTTGGATAATCGTTGCCGTCGATCACCTCACACGGTATGCCGAAACTTCACCTCTTCCATCGTTCACAGCAAAAGACGTTGCCACTTTCATTCTTCACAATCTCGTCCTTCGTCATGGAGCTGCTCGAGAGTTGCTGAGTGACCGTGGTCCAGTGTTCCTCTCCGACGTTATCGCAGCATTGCTTCGTGAATGCCGCGTCGTTCACCGCACCACCAGTGCCTATCACCCACAGACCAACGGGATGACAGAACGTTTTAACCGCACCCTGGGCGACATGCTTGCTATGTACGTCTCGTCAGATCTTTCCAATTGGGACCGAGTGCTACCTTTTGTTACGTACACTTATAACACCGCCATTCAAAGCACAACTGGATTCTCCCCTTTCTTTCTCCTTCACGGACGCGAACCTTCTTGTACCATGGACACTATTCTTTTATACCGACCCGACGCCTCCAAGTCCACGACTCTATCTCAAGCAGCTACATACGCTGAAGAATGCCGCCAACTTGCACGTTCATTCACATCACAAGACCAGTAGGCGCCAGAAGGAACACCACGATGCCTCCGCTACTCCTACGTGCTATGCTCCTGGCTCGCTAGTCTGGCTGCGTGTCCCGTCCACTACACCTGGCCTTTCAACGAAGCTGGTCTCCAAGTACCAGGAACTATATCGTGTACTTCAACAAACATCTCCGGTGAACTATCTCATCGAGCCGTTAGAACCGTCTTCTGACCATCGTCGTCGTGGCCAAGAAATTGTCCACGTGTCCAGACTCAAGCAGTGCTACGATCCCCCTGTGTTTTCTTGCCCTTAGGTCGCCAGGATGGCTTCTTATTCCGCGGGGGGTAATTGTACTGAAGGCGATTGACTGCGCTTCGATGTCTGAGAAAAGAAGACGACGATGAGTGTGGTTGTTGTTGACGATCTAGCTCGCGCTCGCCGGTAACCAGACCTGCCTTCGGATAGCCTTCTGTAACGCCACATCGAGGCCTGCTTGAAGACCAACACCCCCATTTTAATATATATATATATATATATATATATATATATATATATATATATATATTAAGGGGTTTATTAGTAATCGGAGCAGCGCAGCGTCGACAGTCAAACGAGCCACAGCTTTCAAGCACGAGCGCCGTTGCGAGCCAAAGCGCTGGACCCACTAGCGTCTGGGCAGACTAGTGCTGGACCCACTAGCGTCTCTCTACGCTACAATTACCCCGGGAGTGATAAGGGAGCCGTCCGGCGACCTAACACCTCGTCAGAATGGCAGGATCGTAGTATGGCTTGAGGCGGTCGACGTGGACAATGTCTCGTCCATGACGGCGCTGGTCCGAAGACGGTTGAACTGGTTCGATAACAAAATTCACGGGAGATACGCGTTCGACGACGCGGTAAGGGCCTTCATATTTCGGGAGTGGTTTCGATGAGAGGCCAGGGGTGGTGAACAGGACAGAGAGCCACACAAGCGCGCCAGGAAGCAAGGTGACCGCGGAAGTGGAGTTGCCGCGAGTTTTCTTTTGGCGCTCTTGGTCGTTGGAAGTAAAGGCACGTGCGAGGTCACGGAATTCTTCAGCATGCCGTGCTGTGGCAGAAATAGGTGAGCCCTCGGATGCATGCGGCCGGTAAGGTAATATTGTGTCGATGGTATGCGACGGGTGCCGACCGTATAGTAAGAAAAAGGGCGAAAAGCCAGTGGTGCTCTGAGTAGAGGTGTTGTACGCGTAGGTGACGAAGGGCAGAATGGCGTCCCAGTTCGTGTGGTCGGAGGCGACGTACATTGAAAGCATGTCACCGAGCGTGCGGTTGAAGCGTTCTGTGAGGCCATTGGTTTGTGGGGGGCATTGTTGTGCGATGAATAACGTGGCACTCTTTAAGAATGGATTCAACCACTTCCGACAGGAAGACACGTCCGCGATCACTGAGCAATTCCTGGGGTGGACGATGCCGCAGGATGAATCGGCGAAGCAGGAATGAGGCAACATCGCGCGCTGTAGCTGCTGGGAGAGCGGCGGTTTCGGCGTATCGTGCGAGGTGATCTACTGCCACAATAGTCCAGCGGTTACCAGCGGACGTCAAGGGAAGTGGCCCATACAAATCAATTCCAACGCGCCCGAACGGCCGGGTAGGGCAGGGTAGAGGCTGCAGACCAGCCGGCGAGAGCTGGGGTGAAGACTTCCGGCGCTGGCAGTCGGGACAGGAGCGAACGAACTGTTGAACGTACTTGTACATTCCTCGCCAGTAGTAACGCTGTGGAAGGCGCTGGTAGGTTTTGAATACTCCCGAGTGTGCGCACTGTGGATCGGTGTGAAAAATTGCGCAGATTTCGGAGCGCAGACTGCGAGTAACTACTAACAACCACTGCCGGCCATCAGCGGCATAACTGCGTCGGTGAAGCAGGTTGTCGCGAACCGCGAAATGGCGAGCCTGACGACGCAACTTATGAGTGGTTGACTGTGGTGATGGGTCAGCAAGCAAGTCTATAATCGAAGCAATCCACAGGTCCTTGCGCTGCTCGGAAGCGATAGTCTCAAGGTCGATTGTAGAAACAGCTAACTGGGATAGTGAGCAGCAGGTATTGTCGTCAGGCAAGGGAGAGCGTGATAGGGCGTCGGCAACAGAATGTCGGCGTCCGTTGCGGTACAGCACGCGGATATCGTAGTCCTGCAGGCGAAGTGCCCAGCGGGCAAGACGACCGGAAGGATCCTTCAACGATGACAGCCAATATAGTGCATGGTGGTCGGTAACGATATCAAATGGGCGGCCATACAAATAAGGCCGGAACTTAGTAAGAGCCCAGATGATTGCCAGGCATTCTTTTTCAGTGACAGTGTAACTGGTTTCGGCTTTCGTAAGGGTGCGACTGGCATAGGCCACGACATTTTGAGGAAAGCCAGGCTTTCGCTGCACAAGGACAGCGCCGAGGCCAATACCGCTGGCATATGTGTGTACTTCTGTAGGGGCCGTCGGGTCGTAGTGGCGCAAAATTGGGGGAGTCGTCAGCAAACGACGGAGATTTGCGAACGCTTCATCGCACTCTGAAGACCACAAATGAAGGGGTCCGTTGCATCCAAGGAGCTTCGTCAGAGGTGATATGATGGCGGTGAAATTTCGAATGAAGCGTCGGAAGTAAGAACACAAACCGACGAAACTTCGCGGTTCCTTCATGGACGTAGGTTTAGGGAATTCGGCGACGGCACAAAGCTTGGCTGGATCGGGGAGAATTCCATTCTTGGAAACAACGTAACCCAGCATCGTCAGCTGCCGCGCTGCAAATCGGCACTTCTTTAAATTCAGTTGTAGGCCGGCGTTTCGCAAACACGTCAAAACACGCCGGAGGCGTTGAAGGTGCGTGGAGAAGTCCGGAGCAAAAACAACGATGTCATCAAGGTAGCACAAGCACGTGTGCCATTTCATGCCGCGCAGAACGGAATCCATCATGCGCTCAAAAGTTGCTGGCGCATTACAAAGTCCAAATGGCATGGCGTTAAATTCGTACAAGCCATCGGGCGTGACAAAGGCTGTCTTCGGTCGATCGTCATCTGCCATAGGTACTTGCCAATACCCTGAGCGCAGATCGAGAGATGAAAAACATTTTGCTCCTTGTAGGCTGTTAATAGCGTCGTCGATTCGCGGAAGCGGGTAAACGTCCTTACGAGTGATCTTGTTGAGGCGCCGTAGTCCACACAGAACCGTACAGAACCGTCTTTCTTCGTAACAAGGACGACGGGAGATGCCCATGGACTGTGGGAAGGTCGGATCACTTCACGGTGGAGCATATCGGCTACTTGTTCATTAATCGCGCGAAGTTCTGTAGCCGACACACGATATGGGCGTTGCCGCAATGGCGATTGGGAGCCAGTATCGATGTGGTGCGTAACAGTTGACGTCCGGCCCAGGGAAGGTTGCCCGACGTCGAAAGAAGCACGAAATTCTTGTAGGAGGCACAGAAGCTGTGATCGCTGGCCCGGTGTAAGGTCATCGGCAACAGAAGAATCTAACACATCTATAGGCAATGGGCCAGACGTACTGTAACGGGCACAGTATGGGTTTTATGGAACGTCCGTAATTTGTACGTCTGCGATAGCTTCGACACTGCCCAGACATTCTCCGTGGAGTAGCAACACAGGGTACGAGAATGGGTTAGAAATAAATATAGCACTAGAGCCCTGTGTGATGTTCACCGTCGCAAAAGGTAGCAGGAGACCTTTTCGAGTGGAAAAGCGGACAGACGGAGAAAGTAGTGCGACGGCGTCGGAGAGGCTGCTGCAGTACATAGAGACAACCACTGATGAGTTAGGAGGAACGGTGGTGTCGTGTCTGACGAGGAGTTTGTTCGGAAGAGAAGCATTGTCGGTGAGCGTCAAATCTGAGAGCGGCGACAGTTCTAGTTCGGCCCGTTCGCAATGAATGACGGAATTGTGGCGGGAGCGAAAATCCCAGCCGAGGATAACGTCATGGGAGCAGGACGAAATTACAACAAATTCGATGGCGTATACAACGTCCACAATCACAACACGAGCTGTGCACGCCGCTAACGGGTGAATACGTTGTGCGCCGGCTGTGCGGAGGGACAGTCCAGTAAGGGGCATCGTGACTTTCCGAATCAAGCGACAAAGTTTTGCGTCCATAACTGATACGGCGGCTCCGGTGTCCACGAGTGCAGATGTGTGAACACCATCAACAAACACGTCTATCACATTCTTCGGGCTACCCTGAGGACTTTAGCGTTTCGCCGGTTGTCGCAGCCCTTGCCTCGTGGACTGCGACGATTAGTTTTCCTCTTCCCGAGCTGCGGGACGGGGGCCGCATCGGTGATAGCGAGCGTCGGCGTGGAGAAGGTGATTGGCGGGTATTGGGCGTTGGGCGGAACGTCGGTGACGATGCCGAAGGGTCGTCGTAATATGGGCGGGGAGAACCAACCATACGATTTGGCGAATATGTTGGAGCGCTACGTGACTGCACGCGATTACAGTAGCGTGCGACGTGACCGGCGTAGCCGCACGCAAAACCGATTTCTACTGGGTAATTGTTCTAGTGAGCATGTGGTGCTACCCGCATTCTACTGGGTAGCACCACAGGCTCACTAGAACAATTGAGCACCCATAATCAGGATCGCCCATGGGTAATAGAAAGGGCGCAACGTGGCACGAGCACATTTTTCTTGGCGCAGTTGAGGGGGACCGGCTCCACAAGGACATCAAACGTTCCAGCGTCTATACAGCAGGGGTATCAACGGGAACTCTCTTCGTCAACTGGGCGGCAAGCAAATATCGCCAGTGACGGCGAGGGTACCATGACAGCGCGGAGGACCCCTCAGTAAAAGCGGATAAAAAATTTCACATGCGCCGCAATCTACAGTGGCGCCGCACTCTCGTAGAAAAAAGATCCCGAAGATTACTTAGTGCGTGGAGCTAGTCAGAACAGCAAATTCCACCTTGAACACTTTGTGGCCTAAAGCTACACTCGCAACGTACATCCCGATAGGGTACAGCGACTCCCCACTCACTGCATGGAATGTGGCACAGTTGTCCCAGCAATACATCGCTTTGGGTCCTAGCCGTGATTTAAAATTTAAACTCATAACCGAAACAGCTGCTCCAGTGTCTATCAAAGCCATCGTCGGAAGTCCGACCACGAGGACGTGAACCTTGTTCTGCATCATAGAAACTGGTGGAGGCAATGCGTGTGTATTGTGACAAATGTTAAGCGACCTCACCACCATCGGCAGCACCATTTAGTTTCCGGCGGTGGGGAAGTGACACGGCGACCAGGCGACGGAGAACGGCGCCGGCGTGCAGTTGGGGGCGTCATGCTTCGTACGGAGGCGGGCGATCGCTGCGGGTGTTCTGTCAGTAGTTGTTGCCCATGAACCTGTCACCACGGGAGTTCTGCTGGAAGCACTTTCCGAAGAACGTGTCTCTTCTTCAGCGAGCGCTACCGGGCCGATTGTTCCGTCGATGAGACGCCGGCGGATTCTCGTAAAACCATGGTTGTCCGCGACGGCGCTCAGGGCAGAATCGAGCCACGTGTCCACGGACACCGCACTGGAAGCACACAGTTGCCTCACGCACATCACGAAACCTTCCACTAGGCTCCGTGTATTCGTGATGATCGTCCCACGATGACGCCATGATATGTGGTTGGTTGAAGCCGTTCTGCGGGCCATCGCGACGATGCAAGTCGTAGGTTGGTCGTTCCAGTGCTCTTGATCGAGGCGCATCGTCATATCCCGTGGCATCAACGGACGCACAGTGTGCGGCAAGTCAAGATGCGTGGCAATCTTATTTATTTCTGTTATCAGATTCTTGCCATCCCGTTGAGCGAAACCGTGAATTTACAAATTCTGTCTGCGGTTGTTCTGTTCTAGAGCGTTCACTTCTTCTTTTAACTTTGAAAGAATTGTCACATCTTGCGACTGTTCAACAGCCTCCATTCAGCGGCGTAATTAATTGATACCTTGTTCTTGCCGATTCACAGCGTCTTAAGGTTATCGTAAGTATCAGACAAATGCTGCACCGACCTTTCAATGTTCTGCACAGTTTCTTTGAAGCCCATCAGTTTATCTAACTTTGCCTCTAAGGTTTGCATTTGCGACAGTTTTTTTTGTTTATTTCAGCAAGCTCACTATGAAGGTTCACCGATTGGCCCGCTGTGTCAGCGTTCCCTACAGCAAGCTTACATGTAGGACATCTAAGGGACTTCTTGGTCGCATCTTTCATCATCTTAAACGACCCCGCAGTGATGCCGCTACATTTTCCGACATGGAAGTCACCGCTGGATTCAGCACATTGCATGACGACATCCTCGTCACTAAATACTGTGTGGCAAAAGGAACAGGGCTCTGCAGTCATTTTTGCTCAAGAGAAACGATTGACATGTAAAAGCAACCAAAGCAGCGGTCAAAGCAGCAGCAGCAGCGGAAATGGCAAGTAAAATATGTGAATGCAAAACAATGTCGCGGACAATTTTCACTAACCTGTAAAAGTGTCAGTCGTGCGTTAAGACGGGATTCACCCACGCCAACCGCCACTGCTGCTGCCCGAATGAGTCCGTTGGCTAAGCGTCGATCCTTTTGTAGGCTCCGTCAGTAGTAAGGGTCACGTGTCTCGGCGATCCTTGGTGGCAGCAGCTTGTTGCGACGTAATCTTGTCCGACATCGCCCATCGTCAAGCGATGATCAACTGTAAAAATTTCAGTCGTGCATTTAGACGCCATTCAACCACGCCAACCGCCACTGCTGCTGCCCAAATGTGACTTCGCGAGAAATATGAGGCTGAGGGAGTTTTTTCATGAGAGCCGCCTCCAATGTCACTTCCGGCCAACACTGGACCCCGCCGACTCAACGGGATAAATTTCCCGATTTGTATATTTCTGCGGTGCAAGGTGACATTCCGCGGGCCTATGGTACACGCATTTCATTCAAACAAAACCTTCCCCTCCCCGAATGAAAAGCAATTGAAGGATTGCAGAAACGCTTAGACATTTTATAAAGCCACCGATAAAGGACCTATAGTAAGTATTGAACATGACTGACTACGTCAAGGAGGCTCAGAGGCAATTAACTAATGACACATTCTACAAGCGGCTTGATGACAATCCAACTGACGATTTTAAAAGTAGTGTCTCTAACACCACCAGGGATCTAATAAGAGATGTTAACTCGCCGACAAAGCAATACACTCGTTAGTGCCTCTCAGTCCGGTACCAGGAAGGTTTTATTTACTACCCAAGATACACAAGACTAATAACCCCGGTCGCCCTATTGTGTCAGGCGTTCGAACTGTCACCGAGCCACTTTCAAACTATGCCGATAGCCTAATTAATGGGATTCCTTCTACTTTTCCTTCTTAATCTAAAGGAGACATTAACCTTGACATCCCCTGTGGCTCCTTGGTGGTTACATTGGATGTTGCCTCTTTATATACTAACATCCCCACCACTGCGGCATCCGATCAGTCATTAACGCTTACGATGACTGATCTCTTGAAAAATCTGTTGATAGCTCTACTTTAGCCACCTTGCTAAAACTTATCTTGCTTCTTAGCAATTTTGAATTTGACGGCGTACACTTTGTACAAGTGAGTGGCACTTCAATAGGGATCAAAATAGGTCCCAATTATGCTAATATATTTATGGGACAACTTGAAAATGAATTTCTTTCAACACCTGAATTAAAGCCGTACTACTATAAACGCTATATTGATGACATCTTTCTCATCTGGCATCACGGGGAGGCGGAACTTCTGGCTTTCATTGCGGATTAATAGGTTCATCTATCCACTTCGTTTTCGCAATCATACTCAAACTTATCGATCTGTTTTCTGGATGTCACAGCATCCCTGTGCGGCAACAGACTAACCACTACACTTTATAAGAAACCTACTGACGTTCACCGGTGCCTTCATTTTCAAAGTAGCCATGTTAAACATTGCAAAACCAGTAATCTCAAGATTACATTTCATTTTCAGTCCCGTCGAATACTCGACAATACCATGCTCTAATATTATTCCGTACAGTTCTCGTTTTTGTTTTTGTACAGTTTTTTCCCTCACATGATTCAGTGCTGGAATGCTTTGCCTGGAAATGTACGCGAGTGCCCTTTAGATGAATTTCTCACTGCTATTTCAAAGTTGTAATGTATATGTATAATTCATTATTCTTTTCCTACTCCTGCTATAGCCAAAGTTGGCTGCAGTATGTATGAATAAATAATAAAATAAAAATAGCCAAGCACTTCGCTTTAAGAGGCTTTGTTCGAACATTCTGATTTCAATAACAACTGCGACAGACTCTGCGACGCCCTGATAATGCAGAAGTATCAGCTCCTAATTGTGAATGATGCGACCAAGCGAGCCGATACAGTGGACCGCAGTGCGCTTCTTAGACGGGATAAGCGGGTTGAACAACTAAGACATACAAATTTAGTTTGGACCACATGCTGCATCGATTCCAAACTTTAATGTCATTCTTAAAAAACATCATAACATGCTCATGCAGAGTAATCGCCTCAGAGACGTGCTTCTGGAGCCGCCACGCGCAGTTTATCGACGGTCAAAAAATTTACGCGACATCCTAACTTCTTCTACGATAACAAAACCAATTCACATAGACTATTATAATTGCAACAAGTCACGGTGCAAGGTTCGCGCTCACATGACGACTTCGCAGAGTGTTATGAGCACCGCTTCAAATTATAGCCTCAAGATCAAAGGTAACTTCGACTGTGACACAACCAATGTTATCTATTTACTTGAATGCTCAACGTGCAAGCTACAGCACACTGGACAAACGGAAACAGGCTTTAGATTGCGTTTTAACAATCGCATGCCGTGAGCCTTCTAAATCTTCCGCTCTCCAAGCATGTCTCTATACCGGCCAACTCTTTTGACAAGATAACGGCACTATACTTCAATCCGGTTTCATATCGCACCACGATAGGGAGGTTCGCGAATCATTCCTAATCCATAAATTCCGCCTCTGGGATTAACGAAAACCGGGTTCATTAACCATTTTGTCCACAAAATAGAGATTACATTCCTATTGTCCTCGGAAGAAACAGCTCATGTATCGTCGAATAGTTTATGCCACGTTGCCAGAATAGCTGTTCGGACACCCGACACACATGCGCGAGCTTCGCCCGAAACAATTTTCTAGTTGCTGATGTGCCATTCTACTATATTGTTACGCTGCGCGGCGGAGCCGAATAAGAGGAAATGGAAGGAGTGCACGCGGTGTAGAGCTATGTCTGACTGCCTGCAATCTCGCCTCTACGCCCCCTCGATCATCTTGTAAATAAACCCATTCACCCGCACACAACTTTGGTGGACGGTGCTGGGTAATCGCTCTGGACAACCTTCGTCTACGCACACCTCCGACGAAGCCGGCGCTTGGTCGGACTACCACCTGAAGAAGACACGGACATGAACGAACCGCAAGTAGCTGGCGGCAGCCATGACACAAGCATGCAAGAGGATAGTGAGCGCCCCAGGCAAGTCATCTGCTGGATCCCTCAGAAAGAACCGCGCACCTTTTCCGGTAAAGCTGATGAGGATGTCGACGACTGGCTGAAGTATTATCAACGGGTAAGCGGTCACAATGTATGGAACTCTACGGCGCGACTGGCTAACGTCGTTTTCTTTCTCACCGGAACCGCCCTTCTCTGGTTCGATAACAATGAGAGCACGATGACTGCGTGGGAAAGGTTCGTTGAGCAAATCAAGTGCTGCTTTGGGGACTCACTCTCAAAAGAAAGAAAGCTGAGCATACGCTTGCGCGAAGAGTACAGTTGCCCGGTTGAAACATGCAAAACTTACATTGAAGAATTATTGAAACTGTGCAGAATTGTGACACGGGCATGTCGGATGAAGATAAGGTTGGCCATCTCCTGAAGGGCATCGCTGAAGATGTCTACAATTTTCTTATTTCAAAGGAAGACCTGCGTACCTCTTCAGATTTAAGACGTCACTGCCGTGCGTTTTGAGGCGCTGAAGACGCGATGAGTATTGCCAAAGTTTGGAAGACTTGACAACGTGACCACTGTCGCAAGCGTGGACATCTCTACCTCCCACGACATCGCCTTGTTAGTACGTCAACTCATTAAAGAAGAACTGGCTCACTTTCAAGCACAAAGTGGAGGAAGAGACGCCCCCGGGAATACCAGCAATCCACGCTTGATGAACGCTGTCCTGCACAGCGGTACTTTGCCAACTGCAAACGGGACAGCGAAAATCGGCCCTTGAGTGATGAACGCGTCCGCGTCGACCCGCGGAGTTCCAGCATCCTTCACCTAACTTCGAACGCCGCCAGGCTGCACCACCCCAACGCCTTTCTCCCCAATACAGCCAACCTCAGACCCTATTTTATGACAACTCTGTGTACGGGAGCCACCTATTTGCTTTAGCTGCGGAATCGTGGAGATATCGCCAGGTATTGTCGCAGGCGGCAGCAGCAAGTGTCGGCCTTCCCCGATTATCAATCTGAAGGGCGCTACAGGGCGCCGTGGCAAACCGCTGTGCCTCTTCGACGACATGCGCGTGAACATGTATCCCGGCATGAGTCTCCGGCTTCCGACCGCAGTCTTACTCCACCTCCGACCGGCTTTCGCCGCCCGCCATCGCCTCGCCGTCGCTCACTTTCGCCACAATCCCAGCTGGGAAACTAGCTGGTGCGACCGATGGAGGTGAGGTCGCGGGACGGTCACGTAGTCCTCCGCCTGTCGCAATGCTCAAAAACAAAGTGTGTGTCTGTGTTGATGGTTTTAAATACTGATTGCCTTAGTGGATACGGTGCTACAGTTTCAGTAATGGGTGTTTCGTTTTAAAAATCGTCTTGGAAACAAGGTTATGTTCGCGTGGGATCGAAAGACTACTTTTCGTGGAGTTGGAGGTGAAACCCTGCGGCCCGTTGGTGTTTGCTCTGCTATAGTGAGTGTTGGCGAACAACATTTTGCAACTGAATTCATTGTTTTGGAACACAACACTCACATCATCCTTGGGATTGACTTTCTTGGTGAATGTGGTGCATTGTTAGACTGTGGGGCTGGTGAAATTTCTCTTCGAAATCACGTGATAACACCATTAGCAGAAGTATCTGACGTGAGACGAGCAACAATCTTTTCCGTGTCCCATGATGTACATTTACCGGCTCAGACAAGCGGCATTGGTTCCGGTGACTTCCACGCATGACCCTCCGCTCGCTGTCATGGTTTAATTGAGCCATTCTTCCCTACCATGTTAAGAACAATATCTGGTTCCTGGATCGATTATAGAATGCTTAGATGGTTGTGCTTACGTGTGGACGGTGAACGCGTCTATGCAACAAGTTTTACTGCCGACTGGACTGAAGCTGGTCCACCTTTGACTCAGAAGCGACTTTCAGTATTGCTGCCGTTGACGCTTCTCTTGACGCGAGCGCAGCAAAGCGTGACTACACCTCGGAGTTCTACCGCATGACGAACAAGTCGCTGTCCCTTCAGAGCGGGAAGAATTGCAAAGGGTGCTCGTCCGCTATGCGCCAGTATTCGATTTCGCGCAAGACGAGTGTCCAATTTCGCTTCCTGACTCGCGCACGCAGCACGGCATAACACGGGCCAAGCGACGCCTATTCGCCAAAAGCCGTACCGCGTTTCTCCTGCAGAACGAAAAGTAATTGACGAGCAAGTTCAAGAAATGCTGCGGAAAGGTGTTGTCCAAGAGTCTTGCAGTCCCTGGGCAGCTCCAGTGATACTAGTAAAGAAAAAGGACAATTCTTGGAGGTTCTGTGTTGATTATCGAAGACTTAACGCAGCCACCAAGAAGGACGTATACCCTCTGCCACGCATCGACGATGCTATCGATTGCCTTCATTCAGCCTCCTACTTCTCCTCCGTTGACTTACGATCGGAGTACTGGCAAATACCGATGCACCCGGCGGATAAGGAGAAAACTGCCTTTGTGACCCCAGACGGACTCTTCGAGTTTAATGTCATTCCTTTTGGCTTATGCAACGCGCCAGCAACCTTTGAGCGGTTTATGGACACAGTGCTACGCGGCTTGAAATGGGAGATATGCATGTGCTAGCTCGATGATGTAATCATTTTTGGAAAAACACTCGAGGAGCACAATCACCGACTTGGCATCGTACTGGATCGCATACAAAACGCAGGACTGGTTTTAAACTCCAAGAAGTGCCACTTCGGTGAGCGCCAGACTCTCGTGCTCGGTTTTCTCGTCGACAAAGATGGTATAGGACCTGATCCTGAAAAGATTGGTGCAGCAAAAGACCTCCGAAGTTTCCTAGGGCTGTGTTCGTATTTCCGCCGGTTTATTAAGAACTTCGCCCAACTTGCTCACCCACTCACGTGCCTTCTTCAGAAAGACAGTCCATACGTATGGACTACAGAGTGCGAGGACGCGTTCCGTCAGCTGAAGTACTTACTAACCTCTGGGCCAGTCTTGCGCCATTTCGATCCCGAGGTCATAACTGAGTTACACACTGATGCTAGCGGTGTGGGCGTTGGCGCCGTCCTCGTTCAACTTTACCATGGGCGCCAGCACGTCGTTGCGTACGCAAGTCGGACACTGACACGAGCGGAGCGAAATTACACTGTCACTGAATTGGAATGCCTGGCAGTAGTCTTCGCCATCCAGAAATTTCGGCCATATCTGTACGGTCGCCATTTCAAGATAGTCACGGACCATCATTCCCTTTGTTGGCTTGTTGGACTGCGAGATCCTTCTGGACGGCTGGCACGCTGGGCGTTACGCCTTCAAGAATACAACTTTTCTGTCGCCTACAAGAGCGGTCGGTGTCATACCGATGCCGACTGCTTGTCTCGTCTCCCGTCGCCACATACCAACGCTAACGACGACGACTTCGACGACTACCTTGCCAGCATTACCGAGTTTCCTGGCGTCAGTACCTTTATATGTGAACAACATCGCGATCCTACACTGATATCCCTATTGGAGGCTGCCCGCACGTCAGGTCAGACCACGCCGTTAACGCTGTGTGACGGCCTGCTTTATAAAAAGAATTACTCTACTGACGGCGCTTCGTTGCTCCTAGTCGTTCCCCAACGCCTGCGTACGGCGATTCTTCGCGCTATGCATGACGACATCACGTCGGATCACCTGGGCTTTGACCGGACGCTTCATCGATTACGCCAGCGCTTTTATTGGCCGAAGATTTGGAAGAGCACAAGACAGTACATTGCCATTTGTCCAGGTTGCCAATGTCATAAGAAGCCGGCGTCGCCTCCTGCAGGCTTTTTGCAACCAGTGAAACCCCCTACTTCACCATTTGAAAAAGTTGGTATCGACTTGCTCGGCCCCTTCCCCAAGAGCTCTACCGGCCGTCGCTGGATTATTGTGTGCGTCGACTACTTGACACGCTATACTGAGACTGCGCGCTTACCTCTGCTACCGCCGCCGACGTGTCGTGCTTTCTGCTCCATTCTGTCATCCTACGCCACGGCACTCCCCGTGTTGTTATAAGTGACCGCGGACGGCAATTCACCACCGACGTTGTTGAAGATCTGCTGCGCCTTTGCGGTTCTACTTATCGGCATTCAACGCCATACCATCCACAAACCAATGGCCTGACCGGACGCACGAATCGTACTCTCACCAGCATGTTGTAACTCTACGTCTCAGCTGATCACAAGAATTGGGATGCTGTGCTGCCCTTCGTCACGTACGCATACAATACAGCCAAGCATGAAGTAACCGGGTATGCGCCTTTCTATCTGTTGTACACTCGCAGTCCCCAAACTTTCTTGGATACAATTTTGCCGTTCACACTGAACGAAGACACATCTATTGCAGAGATATTGTGTCGTGCCGAAGAAGCGCGTCGGCTTGCTCGCCTAAGAACCATCTCCTCGCAAGTTTAAACCAAGGCACGCTATGAAGCCTGGCATATACCTGTCACTTTCGCTTCGGGCGATCACGTTTTACTGTGGACACCTGCACGGAAGAAAGGCTTGTAACGCAAGTTTATCGCAACGTACAGAGGTCCATTCGTGATACTCAACCGATTAAGTGACGTCAACTACGTCATAGCAAAACTGACTTCTAATCGCCGGTCGCGGAAGACACAAGTAGTTCATGTGGCCCGCCTGAAGCCCTACCATTATAGGGTTCCCGAATCGAGCGCTACCAACCACGTAGTTCCTTAACTCGCTCGGCGAGCTTCGTCTGCGCCGGGGGAAGATGTTACGCTACCCGGCGGCCGAAGAAGAGGAAATGGAAGGAGTGCACGCGGTGTAGGGCTATGCCTGACTCCCTGCAATCTCGTCTCTACGCCCCCTCGATCAACTTGTAAATAAACCCATCTCACCCGCAACAATATTTAACCTAGGTTGAGTGATATTAACGATTGATTGCTGTCTGATTTTTGTTATAACTTGTGTACACACGTTTCTTGCTAAGCTCTTTTAAAACCCTTCATTGTTGCATTTATTGCTCTACGAACCTGTCGTTGCAATCATCCCGCGTGGTGCATTCTTAGCATGTTTGAGTGATAATTTATCATGGTGCAAGTACCCTACGGCAAAAAGCTGTCTCTTGTCATGGCTTTTTGCCTTTCCCCCGTTTTTTAAAGTTATCTGTCGGCTTGTCGTAAATCCTGATCTTCTTGTGGATATGGTTGGTGACATTTGCTGCTCTGCGAACCTTTACAAACCTGTGCTTACACCCATGCCGTGGCGTAAAAAGATTTTTTATTATTTATTTATTTTTTCCACTTTTTTCTAATCACGTTTGACATGTGTAATGCCGATTCGACACGGGTACCTTACAGGAACAATGCGTCGTGCCCCCCCCCCCCAAATGCCATGTAGGTATTTAAGCACAACGCCTTCCCGTGTCATGCATTCCGCGACGAAGGCCGAACCCCGGCCGAAACGTAGGAAAGAAAGTATCGTTGTTGTGTTACGTGCGTCCTTAACTACAAGTTCCTGTTCAACTTCTGGATCCCGATAACCTCACTTTATATATATATATATATATATATATATATGTGTGTGGGAAAACGGCGCCGCGGTAGCTGAATGGTAAGAGCATCGCACGCGTAATGCGTGCGATGCTCCTGGGATTGTTTCCCACCTACGGCCAGTTGTTCTTTCATCCATTTTCATTTCCATTAATTTATCATTTCTTTAATTCAAAAAGTAAGTACAAGTAAGTTTCCCCTATGTTGTCCTTTGTGGCTTTGTTTGTTGGCTTCTTGTGATATAATTAATAAAAATCGGGCCCCTCGGTTCATATTCTTCTCGTTCATTACATAATGAGGGTCTCGAATCCGGCAGCATTGATGCCTTCAGGTAGCATATGGGGTTTATTGACCAGTTTCCTTTACCCAAAAAAGATCACATACTCGTGACGCCTGCGGCGGAAAGGATGTTCCACATCCGCCGCCTAGGTTTGTGAGTGGTGGTGCTGGCTAACAGTCACAGGGTTAGTTGTAGTAATAAAACATAAGCACCCCGGAAAGTGGATGGGAAAACGGCACCGCGGCAGCTCAATGGTAAGTATCACATGCGTAATGCGAAGACGTGGGTTCGTTCCCCACATGCGGTCAGTTGTTCTTTCATCCATTTTCATTTCCATTAATTTATCATTTCTTTAATTCAAATAGTAAGTACAAGTAAGTTTCCCCTATGTTGTCCTTTGAGTCTTTGTTGGCTTATTTAACCTTATATCTGTGCCCGTTTCATTTTTGGTTGAGGTGCTTGGTATTGCACAAAACAGAACTCCGCAGCGGGCTTGTCCTCGGCCGTCTTACCATGTTGACAGAAGACCAGGCCGCTGGGTCAAGCACGGCGTCAGCACCCCGCGCACCCGTGCCGTCAGCATCTGCGACGCCGCAATCGTCAGTCGTCTTGACGCATCCGCGTGACCACGGCACCTTCTCTGGTAACGGCACCAACCAAGTCGATATCGAAGAATGGCTTGTCATATACGAACGCGTCGCTGCACACAACCGATGGGACCCGACAGTGATGCTCGCAAATCTTCTCTTCTACCTCCAGGGACCAGCACACCTGCTATGACACACATGAGGAAGTGCTCAGCAGCTGGGATGTATGCAAGCAAAAACATCGCGACCTCTTCGGCAAGTTCGCTGGTCGCAAGTGCGACGCTGCGAAAGACCTATCCTGTCGGGCTCAGACAGCTACCGAGTCGTACGTTGCGTACATCCTTGTTGTCCTAGCTCTTTGCCGCCGCATCGAGGCTGACAAAGTGAGGCACATTCTGAAAGGCATCGCCGATCATGCATTCAACTTGCTCGTTTTGTAGCGAAAGCTACATTGGCCGTATTCTCACCGTTTCGCTGTGGACGGTGGCCGCACCGCGAGCTGAGCCGTTGCCTAACAACCACCGCAGCTGGCAGCGCCGCTCGCCGCGCCAAACCAGGAGGAGGCAGCGAGCCGAGGCAACTGAGGAAGAACGAGCCGCAAGCCTCGAGAAGCGTCGTAAGTACGAAGCTGCCAAGCGAGTGGATTCAAATGAGTATAGCACCTGAAACGTGTTCAAATTACTGGACGACAACCCCTTATCCTCCCGCCTCACCGACCGTCGGGCCGTCTTTGCGGAAATTTAGACAGAACAAGATGCAGACTTTCAAAGTAATTGCGCTACAGTTCTAAAATGTGTAGTCTTTAATGTAACCATAACTTAACGATAGGTAACAACCAAACCTAAACAGTCAGACGTACGAAGCTAAACGATAAAGATGTAACCGTAGAGAGAACCAAGCTAAACAACAAGATTAACCGTACCTCTCGTTACGCACACCCAGGTAGAACCGAGTTAAGCCACAGACAATTTTTTAGATGTGGAGCATCTTATAGCGGCGGCCTGTCCGGCGGTGTCGTTGGCGTCGGCGTCCGTCCGCACCTCTCCTCATTCTCTCCACGCCAGCTGTGCGATAACGCCTCTCTGCTCCTTTCCCCCTCTCCACGCCATCTGTTCGATAACGCGCTTCTCCCTCCGTGTCTTCATCCGCCACCTGTGGGATAGCGCGCGCATGCGCGCCTCCCTCTCCTCCTCCTCTCCGCGCCAGCTGCTATATAAACCCGGTGCATGCGCCGCTGCCTCAGTTGCTGCTTCGGTTTAGTCACGCTGCGCCGTCCGATGCGCTGAATGGACGCCAAAGAATCTGTCAAGGAACTGTCTGGCACATGTTCAAACAGCAGCAGCCTGTTCATTAACAGAACCGCGAGCACCTCTGAAGACAAGGCTGTGCAGAGAAGAGCTCGCGACGCATAACGTAAACGTCGGCGACGCGCAGCGGATCCAGATTCAGTTCGCCAACGCGAAGCCGCTTCGAAACGTCAGCGTCGAGCAGCGGATTCCACACTTCGAGAACGCGAAGCCGCTTCGAAACGTCAACGTCGAGCAGCGGATCCTGAGCTCCGAGAACGGGAAGCCGCGTTGGTTCGTGAACGTCGAGCAGCAGAACCAGAGGTTCGGGACCGTGAAGTTCAACGTAAACTACGAAGCGAGCGGCGGAACCCGACCTAGGAGAACGGGAAGCAGCTTTCGTTCGTGAACGTCGAGCAGCAGAACCTGAGGTTCGGGACCGTGAAGCAGTGTCGGTTCGAGAACGTCGAGCAGCAGCACGGCGTTCATGAGATGTGATGGTGACCACCGCAAGTTAACACGTAATAAAAACGTAATAACACCAAGTTACCAACGTTAATAACATCGTAATAACAACGTCATTAACGCCGTTATAACGACCGCGATGCTCCGCATCAGCCCATGGTTCCCCATCGGGAAGATGGTCTAATTTTTTAAAAGACTGCTCGACGGTAAACTAAATTATCCTGATGTGCAGACGTTCGAAGACTCAAAGAGCCGTCCTCATCGCCGGCAGTTCGTGCGGCTTCCATAACACCGCCGCTACGTCGTCGTGCGAAGATCTCATTCGGCCCTTCAGTCGTCCACTATGGATAGCGTTGTCCCGAATTGTGCGCTGCGAAATCGAGGCTGCGCCGCCATGTTGTTAGCGCGCCGTTCTGAATATATCGGTGTCGCCCTCATCCAGCAGGTGTCGCGAAGAACTGGCAAACGCAGGAATTCACCCGTGTGCTCCATAACACTCTCTCCGGTTAGTCCTGCCCCTCTTCACCGACATCCACCGACGTTTCGATGCTATCGAGATTTCGGCCCAGTGGCGCACACCTGACGACAAGCCCATATGCTTCCACTGTAGCGACGTGGACCCATTTCCCGCTATTGCCGTTATCGTATGCCCTCGGTTTCACTCTCCACGCACTATCACAATGACAACCAGCGCCAGCCATATGAGAGTCTAAATGACCCCACATACCATGACCGCGGCCCTTCTCCGTCCACCAGAGGTCGAGCCGTTTGCCGTCGCCGCTCGACGTCGGTCCCGCTCGCCCCTGCCCCTTCGTTTTTCATCGCCGCACCCTTCTGTTCGCTAATCCCCAGAAAACTGACGGATGCAGTTCCCGGAGGTGACGCTGCATTGGACTCATCATCATCATCAATCATCAGCCTATACTTATGTCCACTGCAGGCGAAGGCCTCTCCCTGATCTCCAATTACCCCTGTCTTGCGCTAGCGTATTCCAACTTGCGCCTGCGAATTTCCTAGCCTCATCATCCCACCTGACTTTCTGCCGTCCTCGACTGCGCTTCCCTTCTCTTGGTATCCATTCTGTAACCCTAATGGTCCATCGTTATCCATCCTACGCATTACATGACCTGCCCAGCTCCATTTCTTCCGCTTAATGTCAACTAGAATATCGTCTACCCCGGTTTGTTGTCTGATCCACACCGCTCTCTTCCTGTCTCTTAACGCTACTCCTAGGACTTTTCGTTCCATCGCTCTTTGTGCGGTCCTTAACTTGTTCTCGAGCTTCTTTGTTAACCTCCAAGTTTCTGCCCCATATGTTAGCACTGGTAGTATGCAATGATTGTACACCTTTCTTTTCAACGACAGTGGTAAGCTCCCAGTCAGGATTTGGCAATGCCTGCCGTATGCACTCCAACCCAATTTTATTCTTCTGTAAATTTCTTTCTCATGATCAGGGTCCCCTGTGAGTAATTGACCTAGATAAACATATTCCTTTAAAGACTCTAGAGGCTGACTGGCGATCCTGAATTCTTGTTCCCTTGCCAGGCTATTGAACATTATCTTTGTCTTCTGCATATTCATCTTCAACCCAATTCTTGCACTTTCTCGATGAAGGTCCTCAATCATTTGTTGTAATTCCTCTCCATTGTTGCTCAATAGGACAATGTCATCTGCAAACCGAAGGTTGCTGAGATATTCGCCGTCGATCCTCACTCCTACTTATTCCCAGTCTAAGAGCTTGAATACTTCTTCTAAGCATGCAGTGAATAGCATTGGAGAGATTGGTCTCCTTGTCTGACCCCTTTCTTGATAGGTATCTTTCTACTTTTCTTGTGGAGAACCAAGGTAGCTGTGGAATCCTTGTAGATATTTGCTAAGATATTCACGTATGCCTCCTCTACTCCTTGATTACGCAATGCCTCTATGACTGCTGGTATCTCTACTGATCGAATGCCTTTTCATAATCTATGAAAGCCATATAGAGAGGTTGATTGTACTCCGCAGATTTCTCGAATACCTGATTGATGACATGGATATGGTCCATCCTAGAATATCCCTTCCTGAAACCAGCCTGTTCTTTGGTTGACTGAAGTCAAGTGTTGTCCTGATTCTATTGGAAATTATCTTGGTGAATATTTTATACAATACTGAAAGCAAGCTAATGGGTCTGTAATTCTTCAATTCTTTAACGTCTCCCTTCTTATGGATAAGTATAATGTTGGCGTTCTTCCAGCTCTCTGGTACACTTGAAGTTGTGAGGCATTGCGTATAAAGGGCCGCAAGCTTTTCAAGCATGATATCTCCTTCATCTTTGATTAAATCTACTGTTATTCCATCTTCTCCAGGCGCTTTTCCCCTGGTCATGTCTTTCAAGGCCCTTCTAACTTCATCGCTAGTTATAGAAGGAGCTTCTGTATCCGGTTCATCACTATTTCGAATGAAAGTAGCTTGGCTGTTTTGGCTACTGTACAGGTCAGTATAGAATTCTTCTGCTGCTTTTACTATGTCATCGAAATTGCTGATGATATTACCATGCTTATCTTTCAGTGCATACATCTTGCCTTGTCCTATGCCTAGTTTTCTTTTTACTGATTTCATGCTGCGTCCATATTTTACGGCTTCCTCAATTTTTCCCACGTTATAATTTCGAATATCCCTTACTTTCTTCTTGTTGATCAGTTTTGACAGTTCAGCGAATTCTATCTGATCTCTTGAGTTGAACACTTTCATGTTCTGTCGTTTCTTTATTAGGTCCTTTGTTTCTTGGGAGAGCTTCCCTACAGGTTGCTTTGGTGCCTTACCTCCCACTTCAATTGCTGCTTCTGAGATCAGACTAGTTACGGTTTCATTCATTAGCTCTATGTTATCTTCATCTTCCTGTTCTAAAGCTGCATATTTGTTTGCGAGCACCAGTCTGAATTGGTCTGCTTTCACCCTTACTGCGTCTAGGTTGGCCTGTTTTCGTCTTGACTAATTTCACTCTTTCTCTCTTCAAATTGAGAGAAATCCTAGACCTCACTAACCTATGGTCACTGCACTTTACCTTACCTAACACTTCTACATTCTGCACTATGCTTGGATCGGCAGAGAGTATGAAATCTATTTCATTCCTTGTTTCTCCATTAGGGCTTTTCCAGGTCCACTTCCTGTTGGTGCGCTTCCTGAAGAATGTATTCGTTATTCGGAGCCTATTCCTTTCCGCGAATTCCACTAACATCTCTCCTCTTGCATTCCTAGAATCGATGCCGTAGTTTCCAATTGCTTGCTCGCCAACCTGCTTTTTGCCACTTTTGCATTGAAGTCGCCCATGCCTACAGTATACTGAGTTTGCACCTTTCTCATTGCTAATTCCACATCTTCATAAAACTGTTCTATTTCCTCATCATCGTGACTGGAAGTTGGGGCGTAGGCTTGTACTACCTTCATTTTGTACCTCCTATTCAGATTTATTATGACGACTGCTACCCTCTCACTAATGCTGTAAAATTCATCAATGTTGCCCGCGATGTTCTTATGGACTAGAAATCCTACCCCGGATTCTCTCTTATCTGGAAGACCTCTGTAGCAGAGGACGTGGCCGTTAGTCAGCACAGTGTAAGCTTCACCAGTTCTTCTAACCTCACTAAGGCCAATAATATCCCAGGCAATGCCTGATAATTCCTCAAATAGTCCTACTAAGCTAGCTTCACTAGAGAGGGTGCGCGTGTTGAACGTTGCCAGGTTCAGTTTCCAATGGCGGCCTGTCTGGACCCAGAGATTCTTAGCATTGGACTATCGACCTGCAAATCCTCTCCTTACATTGCCGACAGATCAGAATCTAATAGCCGTGGAAGTTGATGCCCTACCTGTCACCGCCCTGATCGACACCGGCGCACACATCTCGGTCATGAGCGCTGATCTCCGGAAGCGGCTCGAGGAAGTGCTCACTCCTGCCGAGTCCCGCGTCGTCCTAGTCGCTGATGGGGGAACTCCCGCTGTGCTGTGAATGTGCGCCACTCGTGTCATCTGGCGTCCGCCCCGAACCCACAAATGTCGTGCTGTTCTTGATTTTCCTGTGCCGACCTATGCCAAAGACGTACGCAGCTTTGTAGGCTTATGCTCTTATTTCCGTCGATTTGTGAAAAATTTTGCCTACACTGCTCGTCCTCTGACTGACCTTCTGAAGAACGGCGCCCCATTTTCATGGGGTTCTGACGAAGCTGCTGCCTTCCAAAGCCTTATCACCCTGCTCACTACTCTGCAAATTCTTGCTCACTTCGACCCATCTGCCCCAACAAAGTGCGTGCAGATGCTAGTAGCTATGGAATTGGCGTGGTTTTAGCTCAGTGTCAACGTGGACGTGACAAAGTTATTGCGTACGCTAGTCGCCTGCTTTCACACGCTGAACGCAATTACTCTATTACAGAACGCGAGTGCCTCGCACTCGTATGGATGAATGGATGGTTGAAAAACTATATTAGGGTCCTTTAGGGTGCGCACTCGCACTCGTAGATGCAGTGAGCAAATGCCGGGCGTACTTATACGGTTGACCTTTCACTGTTACCATGGACCATCACGCTTCTTTTGGCTCTCGACACTTAGGGATCCCACGGGTCGTCTAGGTCGCTGGGCACTATGTCTTCAAGAATTCACCTACGCAGTGGTGTACAAGTCCGGTAGGCTACACGAGGATGCCGATTATTTGTCTCAGCAGCCCGTCGACGTTTAAGACTCCCTTGATGCAACTGCTGGAATATTCACGCTCTCCGCTTTCCACCACATCGGCGAGGAGCAAGCACGTGATACATCCTTGCGCGACCTCATCAGCCGCCTCCGTTCGGACCCGTCATACCCCTCGCTTAGCTTGTTCCTCGTTTTTGACGGCATCTTATACCGCCGAAATATCGCACAGAAGGACACGAACTGCTGATAGTCGTTCGTTCTCATCTTTGGGCAACTTTACTCGTGCAACCCATGATGTCACCACTGCTGGCCACATGGGGGTTTCCAGGACCTACGACCGTGTCCGGCAACGATGTTTCTGGCTAGGACTCTAGCGTACCGTGCGGCGTTATGTCTGCGCTTGTGAGCCTGCTTTGCTTCCGGCTGGAACCCTCCCCAATTGATATACCCACCGAACCGTTTATTGTATTGGCCTTGACCTGTTGGGCCTTTTCCCTACCTCTAGAGGTGGAAATAAGTACATCACCGTTGCAACGGATTATTAAACTCGTTACGCCATCACACGAGCCATCCAGACCAGTTGTGCTACCGACGTCGCAGACTTCCTGCTCCAAGACGTCATCTTAGACCACGGAGCTCCTCGCCAGCTTCTCACAGACAGGGGCCGTTACTTTTATCTCGGGTTATCGAAGATATACTTCGCTCTTGTGCCACTAAACAAAGTTCACGACTGCATACCACCCTCAGACGAACGGCCTCACTGAACGCCTGAACCGAAGACTTACAGATATGCTCTCGATGTACGTCTCGTCAGATCATCGTGACTGGGACGCCGCGCTCCCATTTATGACGTTGCGTACAACTTGTCCCGTCACGACATCGCTCTCTCCTCCCCCTTCTATCTCCTCTTTTGCTCGTTACCCGACATTGCCTTTCGACACGCTCCTGCCTCTCGAGTCTCCGTCTAAGCACGCTCGCGACGCCATAGCTACAGCCGCCAAAGCACGCCAGATTGCCCACCGTCGCCTTTCTGAGTCGCAAGCAAGACAGAAGTCTCCTTATGATAACGGTCATCGTGATGTCAGTTCTCTGCCGGCGACCTCCTCCTCCTTTGGACTCCTTCACGGCGTGTAGGCCTATCGGAAAACTGCTCTGCCTGTGCTCTGGCCCTTAACGCGTCGTCCGACAGCTCAGTGATGTCACTTATGAAATAACTCTAGCCGATGCTTCCCGTCGTTCACGTCATCTGATATCGTCCCGTGGGTCGTCTCAAGCCATACCATGCGGCCGCCATGTACAAGGCGCCGGGTCGGCACTTTTACGCGGGGGTTTATGTCACGGTGCCACGAGAGGGTCAAAGAAGACGATCACCAACACGACGAAGACACGATGTAGTGGGGCTAACCTAAGTTCCGCCATGCTGGTTGTACTGGCCATATCTTCTGCACATTAAACACGGTCCCATTTAACCTTATATATTTGCCTGTTTCAATTATCACGAGAATGCAGGACATTCCTTTAATTGTGCAAGTAAATGGAAAACAACATGGATTAGATATAATAGCAATTGGGAAACGCGGGTCATGTTCGCACATAACACAACGCTTAGACTCTTACTGTAAACATTACAGCTTCGTAGTGAGTGAATGAATGAATGTTTATTTTTCCACAAATCAAGTACAATACAGTGTTGTGGTCGGAAAGGGACACATGGTTTCCAAAGAAACGCAATAGAAGAGGCGTAGTACCGCACGAGTGGCATAAATATTCGGCCACCGATCACGCTCAATAGAGTCCACCCCGAGCCACGCGCGTGCCTTTGGCCCCTCCAGTAGCCCAAGACAGACCAAATCGACTAAAGTATTAATGCTAGACAAGGGAATAAAGACAACTAATCGGTTGTGGAAACATTTAGTATCAGCAATTTCTGTGGTCTAATCGTTTCAGCAGCGGCCGTGAAACCCAGACAAGGCGTCCGGGGCGCAGGGACGTTGCAACACACTTATTTCGCATGGCTACACAGTGACAGTCGGGCCATAACTGGTGCGTGGATGCTGCTTTCCAGCACACGCCTGACCTGTCTCGTTTCCATTTCATTTAGCGAAGCGAGGCTGCTTTACGCGATGAACATGCAGGCGCTGATAGATGTGGATGCACGCGCTGGTAGGACGTCAGTGGGCATGGGAACAGTGGTCCTTGTTCCGCTCTAAGACACTCTTCACCATGCAGGCCCTGCTTGCGATTGCCCTGCCGTGGTTATCGCCGTCCACAGCTGGCTTGGCGCATGTCAGTGCATCGCTGCCAACAACGAGCTTCGTCAGTGCACTCGATCAACACACGCCAAGAATGACACCCCCTGGGTACTCTTCGAAAACCGACCAGCCCCATCGTCACCAACAGCAACTGCCGCCAACAGTTTTAACCACGAACGCCTGGACATCGGATTCAGTTGGCATGGGAACAGTGGTCCTTGTACCTCCTAAGACACTTCTTCACCATGCAGGGCCTGCTTGCGATTGCCCTGCCGTGGTTATCGCCGTCCACAGCTGGCTTGGCACATGTCAGTGCATCGCTGCCAACAACGAGCTTCGTCAGTGCACTCGATCAACACACGTCAAAATGACACCCCCTGGGTACTCTTCGAAACCGACCAGCCCATCGTCACCAACAGCAACTGCCGCCAACAGTTTTAACCACGAACGCCTGGACATCGGATTTAGTGGCATGGGAACAGAGGTCCTTGTACCGCTCTAATACACTTCTTCACCATGCAGGTGTGTACACAACCTTCACTATATGCTAAAAATCTAACAACCAATGTCTACTGCTGTTCCCGTGCCCACGGGTGCTGTGCGATACTTTGAGCGAATGTTTTTCAATGGTATATATTGCTGTGATCCGGTGACATTGAACTAACCCTGGACCTACCACCCGTACCGCAGTGCCACAAGAATTTGATGACTTACCTGAAAATCCTGCCAGGCAAATGAATGCAAAATACAACATGTTGAAAGACGTACACTCTCGCTCCTTACAGATCTCTAAAAGTCAGTCTGACCTTGCCGCTGATGTTAAAGCAATTAAAACCGGGCAAAAAGCATTCACACGGAAATTACTGGCATCCGGAAGCGGCTTGACGAATTAGAAGAAAAATCTAAAAAGCTAGATCACATGACAGAAGAACTAACAAATATTCAAAAATCTGTGAAAGAACTAGCCGATGAGAATAATCAGGTGTAATCCAGACTAGCCGATCTAGAGGACTGATCGCGACGGGACAACTTAATATTTCACGGAGTTCCAGACGCGAAAGAAACCTGGCAGGAAACTGAAGTAAAATTAAGAAATTTCATCGCTACCGTTTTGAAAGATTTCCCAGTGAATCATTTAAAGGGCGCACCATTTAGGTAACGTTTCACCTACTAAGTGTCGCCCCATTGTTGCTAAGTTTACTGACTTCAAAATAAAAGATAAAGTACTGTCACTACGTAATCAACTAAAGGATAAGAACATCACAGTGAGCGAAGACTTTTCAATCGCAACACGACAGGCTCGTAAAAAACTCACTGAATTTGGGAAAGCTCAGCCCTGTTCACCACCATTCAAGTTACGTTACAACAAATTGTTCATTAATAACAAATGCTACATGTATTTTTCATAGTGTGATAAAGTTCTAGATGCAACGTGATTTATTCACATGTAAACGTCAATGAATGCGAGAAACGTCAGGCGAACGTCAAGAAGCGGCGAGGCGACCAGCAGTCAAAATCCGGGCAAGCGCAAGCTCGGGTCGCGTGGTTAGCACCAACACTGTGGCTTGCGCTGACTGCTTCGTCGTCGTCTTGTCTTCTTCATTACATTGGCCCCCGGGAAGTAGCGTAGCCATCCTGGCGACTTAAGGCGTTGACAGTATAGAGGGGTCATAATAGGGCTTGAGGCGACTCACGTGAACTATTTCTCGACCACGACGACGTAAGTCTTGAGACGGTGTCAAAGGCTCAACGTCATAGTTGACTGGAGATGACCGAGCCAGGATGCGGTAGGGCCCATGATATCGGGCCAATAATTTAGACGAAATGCCAGGCGTACTCGGAGGAATCCAAAGCCAAACTAGGGCACCGGTCGCGAAAGTAGTGAGAGATCGGTCGGTGTCGTGCCTGAGCTTCTGGTGAGCTTGGTCCTCGGTTGTCAATGAACGGGCCAATTGTCGACAATCTTCGACGTACTTGGCGACATCAGAAATTTCAGTGTACTCAGATGAGTCAGGTGTGTAGGGAAGCATAGTGTCCAGCATGCATGATGGCTCACGTCCGTACAAGAGAAAGAAAGGCGAGAATCCTGTAGTCGCGTGCGTAGCAGTGTTGTACGCATATGTGATGAATGAAAGGACGGTGTCCCAATTTGTCTGGTCTGACGCCATGTACATCGTCAGCATATCCCCCGGAGTGCGATTAAATCGCTCCGTGAGGCCATTAGTTTGTGGATGATATGCACTTGTCATGCGATGAACGATGTTACACTGAACGAGCAAGGCTTCAATAGCATCAGACAGGAAAACACGTCCCCTGTCGCTTAAAAGCTCACGGGGAGCACCGTGGCGCAGTACGAAGTTGCGTAAGATGAAAAACGCAACGTCTCTTGCTGTGGCTGTAGGCAAAGCTGCAGTCTCGGCGTAACGCGTGAGGTGGTTCACGCCGACAATTATCCAACTATTCCCAGAGGTGGTCGAGGGAAGCGGGCCGTGTAAGTCGATACCGACGCGGTCGAATGGACGGGCCGGGCAAGGGAGAGGCTGAAGTGTACCGGCCGGGCGTTGAGGTGGAGTCTTGCGCCGCTGACAGGCAGTGCAGGCACGTATGTACTTGCACAAAATGCATACATTCCGCGCCAGTAGAATCGCTGCCGCAGGCGATTGTAGGTCTTGAGAACGCCGGCGTGAGCGCTTTGTGGGTCAGTGTGGAAAGCAGCGCATATGTCCGTGCGCATGAGGCGAGGTACCACTAGAAGCCACCTCCGGCCATCAGACGCGTAATTCCGGCGATAAAGGAGATCGTCGCGAATAGTGAAATGGGTGGCTTGGCGACGCAGAGTTCTTGAGGCGGGATAAGTGGATGGGTCAGTGAGAAAGTCAAGGAGTTGACAAATCCACGCATCCTTGCGTTGCTCCGACGACATGTCTGCAAAGTCAATAGGCGACAAGGGAGCCGAAGAGGCTGAGGAGAAGCCGTGTCAGACGCTGGCGGCGAGCGGTACAGTGCATCAGCGTCCGAGTGTTTGCGGCCAGATCGGTACACAACACGGATGTCGTAATCTTGCAGGCGAAGCGCCCAACGACCGAGGCGTCCCGAGGGATCTTTCAGCGACGAGAGCCAGCATAGAGCATGATGGTCCGTGACGACGTCGAAAGGGCGGCCATAAAGGTACGGACGAAACTTAGCCAAAGCCGAAATTATAGCGAGGCACTCTTTCTCGGTGACAGAATAGTTACACTCGGCTTTCTTGAGCGTTCCACTCGCGTAGGCAACGACGTATTCTTGGTATCCTGGTGTTTTTTGAGCCAATACCGCACCAAGGCCAACACCACTGGCGTCAGTATGGATCTCCGTAGGCGCACTAGGGTCAAAGTGACGGAGTATTGGTGGCGACGTTAGTAAGCGCCGTAGCGTTCGAAAAGATTCGTCGCATTCTGTTGACCAAGCAGACAGGCCGTTAGAGGCGGTCAGAAGGTTGGTAAGAGGCGCGATGATGGTAGTAAAGTCGCGCACAAATCGATCAAAATACGAGCACAGACCAATGAAACTTCTAAGTGTTTTCAAGGAATTGGGCTTGGGATATTCGGCTGCTGCACGGAGCTTCGCGGGGTCCGGAAGAACTCCCTCCTTGCAGACGACCTGGCCTAGTATCGTCAATTGGCGTGCAGCAAAGTGGCACTTCTTTATGTTAAGTTGAAGGCCAGCAGAGGTGAGGCACGTGAGAATTGCACGAAGACGAACAAGGTGAGTTGGAAAATCGCGAGAAAAAACGACGATGTCGTCAAGGTAGCAGAGGCAGGTAATCCACTTTTAGCCACGAAGGATGTTATCCATCATCCGTTCGAAAGTAGCTTGGGCGTTGCACAATCCGAACGGCATCACGTTAAATTCATACAGTCTGTCAGTAGTGACAAAAGCCGTATTAGGTCGGCCAGGGTCGGCCATTGGAACTTGCCAGTAACCCGAGCGCAAATACAGTGACGAGAAATATTCTGCCCCTCGCAAACAATCGAGAGCTTCATCGATGCGCGGCAACGGGTATACATCCTTCCGAGTTATCTCATTGAGGCGGCGGTAGTCAACACAGAATCTGATAGAGCCATCCTTTTTGCGCACAAGTACAACAGGAGAGGACCAGGGGCTCTGGGATGGCTGAATGACACCACGCGTAAGCATATCATCCGCTTGTTCATTGATAATACGCCGTTCTGCCGCTGAAACTCGGTATGGTCGTTGGCGTAAGGGCGCATGGGAAGCTGTCAATGTGGTGTGTGACGCTTGTTGTACGACCTAAAGATGGTTGAGCGCAATCGAAGGAGGAGCGGAAGTCTCGAAGAAGGGCCAGGAGTTCGCTGGTTGTGTTGACGGTAGATCAGCAGCAATAAAAGGGTGGAAACTGTCTGGACCCGAAGGTTTGGGAACAGGTGATGTCATGGCATTCAGTTGAAGATGGGGTTGGTCCTCTGCAAACTCGAGGGAGCGCAGGAGATCGGCACCTTGAATGTGACCCAAAGATTCTCCACGAAGTAATGTAACGGAGGATGGGAGCCAGTTGGAAACTAACGTAGTAGTCGCACCCGATTCAACCGTAAGTACAGCAAACGGCAGTCGTAGGCCGCGACGGCGGAGAAGTACCTCCGATGGGGCAAACAGAAGAGTTCCGTCAGGGGCGGCCGTACAGGACAGAGGCACAAGGGTCGACGTTTCAGGGGCAATATCTGTGTCCGCGGCAACGACAAGTCTGTGAGCGTCGGGATGATTATCCACCGAAAGAGAGGTTTGCAATGGCGTAAGGGCCACTTCTGCACGGCAGCAGTCTATGACGGCACGATGACGTGAAAGGAAGTCCCACCCGAGAATAAAGTCGTGGGAGCATGACGGCAGCACGAAAAAGTCGATGACATAAAGTTCACCTTGAATAGCGACACGTGCGGTGCAAACAGCTGAAGGCGCAATGCACTGTGAGCTGGCAGTACGGAGCATTAGTCCCGAGAGCGACGTGGTCACTTTTTTGATCTTGCGGCATAGGTTTTCGCAGATAACCGAAACAGCGGCCCCCGTGTCAATAAGTGCTAATGCGGCAGTTCCTTCAACGTAGACGTCGATAATGTTTTGCGGCGAAATAGATGGAGGCCTTGGGCCGTTCGACGCGCATGCAGCTCTTGCCTCCGGAACTGCAGCGATCAGTTTCCCTCCTCCGTAGGAGGTCGGCGACGCATGGGTGATAGGGAGCGTCGTCGCGGAGATAGGGACCGGCGGTTAGCATAGGCTGGCTGATCGTCAGGGACGTACCTTGGTGGCGACTGGGCAGACGAAGGAACAGGCCTGCCCATGACGTCAAATGGCGAAGGCGGACATCGGCGACAGTGGCGGGCGACGTGTCCAGCGACACCACAGGCGAAGCAGATGGGCCTATTGTCTGGCGTTCGCCACGCGTCGGGGCGGCGGAGGAACGGAGCCGAAGGTCTCGCGAAGGCGAGCGGCGCAGCATTCGCGGTCGTCGGCCAGGCATGGGTCGGCATCGCAGGTCGAGCATATGGCGCAGGATGTTGAGGGGGCCGAGCCGCTACGGAAGCGTAGGTAAGTGGTGCGCAGCGACGGGTGGTTGGTGAGTCACAGGCGGGAGGGTCTCAGCAACCTGGGTCCGAATGACGTGTTGAAGGTCCGGAGCCAAAGACTGCGAAGGCTCGTGCGTGAGAGGCAGCAATTAAAGCTGACACGCTCCCTTCCCGGAGAAAGTCCGCTTGATGGTAGAGAGCAGCGGTTGTTGATCGGCAGAGTGGGCAGCTAGTTGCAAGCTCGATAGTGTGTCTGGCGTCATGAGGGCTTGGCGGGCGATCGTGCGCGGCCTACGCAACTCGTCAAAGCTTTGACACAAGGAGACGAGTGCCGCGACCGTGGTGAGATTTTTCGCGAGCAGCATCTGAAAAGCATCCTCCTCGATGCCCTTCAGTATGTGCTTGATTTTCTCGCCCTCTGTCATGGTAGGGTTGACGCGGTTGCAGAGATTCAGCACATCCTCGATGTAGCCCGTGTAATTCTCCCCTGGATGTTGCGCACGTTCACGCAAGCGCTGCTCTGCGCGAAGCTTGCGGGCCGTAGGCCGACCAAAGACTTCCGAAATGGAAGTCTTAAAAACGGACCAAGTGGGTATGTCGGTCTCGTGGTTGCGATACCACAGTTGCGCGATGTCCGCGAGATAAAACATGACGTGACTCAACTTCGATGAATCGTCCCATTTGTTATTGGCGCTGACCCGTTCGTATGTCGACAACCAGTCTTCAACATCGGAGTCACCTGAGCCGTTGAAGATGGGCGGATTCCGCTCACGGTACACGGCGCTGCAGGTGGCAGGCGCTGCCGAAGGGTCAGCCTGAGTCGAGGTGCCGTTGATCATCATGGGTGCAGGAACCGAAGGGAGCGTCCGGGAGCGGAGTTCCAGGTTGGTGCGGGGGACCCACGCAGCCTCCACCAAATGCAACGTGATTTATTCACGTGTAAACGTCAATGAATGCGAGAAACGTCAGGCGAACGTCAAGAAGCGGCGAGGCGACCAGCAGTCAAAATCCGGGCAAGCGCAAGCTCGGGGCGCGTGGTTAGCACCAACACTGTGGCTTGCTTGCTGACTGCTTCGTCGTCGTCTTGTCTTCTTCATTACATTGAGGCTAAAAAACGCATCGATCATACCAATCATGCCCACACTTCTTCGGCTAGCACGTCTACATAGGGACGCGTGATGGGAGTGGCCGCGCATCACGTCTTCAGGTATCAGTTCTTTTTTCTAACGTTAGAAGTGTACTAAACAAGTAATTTTTTATCATCAGCTATTGACACGTGTAGCGCAAATATAGTTGCCTTAACGGAAACATGGCTCCACGCGCATGTCCGCGATCATGAAATCTTTGACGACGCGAACCGCTTTCACATATACCGTTGTGATCGGACAATGCGTAGGGGAGGCGGCGTCCTTCTTGGCGTCTCAGGACGGCAAGAAGGACGTTCCTTCTTCATGCATTCATATTAACACTGAACTTGAATTAGTCTGGGCCATAGTAACCATTAGCTACCACAAGATTATATTAGGCTTATGCTATCGCTCTCCCTCCTCACTTTCAACATTTACCAATGAACTGCATGATGCAATGAATGTAGTTTGTACGCGATTTCCTTCATATCCTTTGTTTCTACTAGGAGATTTCAACTTTCCGAGTATAATATGGAACGCCAATCCACCCTATTCATTGCCGTCTTTGCCACAACCTCGTGAATTTCTTAACATATGTTCAGTTTTTCTCTAACACAACTAGTAACGTTGCCGACCAGGACATCAAATAACAGTACCAGCATTCCTGATCTACTACTAACGACTCGACCAGATTTCGCTACCGCTATCACCTATGCACCAGGCATCAGTGATCATTCATTACTTTCGTTTTCATTGAATGCACCCTTTCCTAAGGCAAACAAAAAAATGAAAACGATACGGGACTACAAGAAAGCCAACTTTGACATGATTAACAGTGAACTAGCACATTTTTTAGACATCTTTTTAAGCAATTTTGATACCCTTCAGTGCAGTCGAACTGGGATATGTTTGTAAATGAAGTCGAACGTCTAACAAATAAATATATCCCTAATCGCTTTATCACGTCAAACGCACATGTGCCCTGGCGCTATACTTATATGAAACGTCTATCTAACCGAAACAAACGTTTCTATCGTGCCGCCAGATGTTTGCCTACTAACCACCCCTGCTGGGCTGCTTACAAATCTGCATCGATCATCTACATAGATGCGCTCAAATCCGCTAAAGATAACTTTCTTACTAACGTTTTGCCGTCTATGTTAAAAACTAACGCAAAAAAATTTTGCGAGTCATTAACCCACCATCTGACAACCGTATTTCCTTGATTGACTCATCCGGTAACCAGATTAGTGAAAACCATTGCGCCACTGTTCTAACGAATCTTTCATTAAACATTTTTCTGTGGATAGCCGTAATGAATTAACTACTGTGAGCTCACACAATTATTTACCTATGTCACCAATGATTGTAGAACCACTTGGCGTCGTACGACTGATTGAAGCACTTAAGAATGATTCTCCTCCTGGCTATGATGGTTAAACACAAATTTTTTGAAAAATACTAGTGCTACAGTTCCATTATACTAACAAAAGTTTTCCAACAGTCACTGGATATGTCTACACTTCCTAGACAATGGAAAATTGGCAAGGTCGTTCAACTGCACTAAATCTTATAATAAAACTGCTCAACTAATTACCGCCCTATTTCTTTAACTAGTATTTGTTGCAAACTGCTCGAGCACATAATATTTACTAACCTAGTCAATTTTTTTAGGATCTTATTCATTTTTCACGTCAGCACAGCATGGCTTCCGGAAAAACCTTATTCATGTGAAACACAGTTAATATCTTTACGCATCATTTACATCAGATTCTTGATCAATCATCGCTTGACGACTGCATTTTCCTCGACTTTTCAAAAGCGTTTGATAAGGTTTGCCATAGACTGTTACTTTACAAACTGCACCAAATAAATCTTGACAGTAACGTCTTAAAATGGCTTGCGTGTTTCCTCACTAAGAGATCACAATTTGTTGCTGCATAACGGCCTTCTTCTTTTTGCGAAGTTCATTCCGGCGTTCCGCAAGGTTCTGTCTTAGGGCCCCTGTATTTCTCATTTATATTAATGACCTCTCATCAGTTATATCATCTAACATTCATCTCTTTGCTGATGACTGTGTCATTTTTCGGGAAATTACTAACGATTGACGACACTAAGGTATTGCAATCTGACCTTCGAGCTATATCTAACTGGTGCGCAGAATGGTTAATGGACCTAATATTAAAATGTGCAAGTCATGCGTGTATCTAGAACTTCCACTAGCTCTCCTCTTTATTATCTTAATACCATTCCTTTGGATCCTGTTAACTATTACAAGTACCTAGGAGTTCACATCACGACTAATCTAGCTTGGTCGCTACATATTGAGTACATTATTAACAATGTAACCGCATGCTTGGCTATTTACGTCGTAACTTTTCTATGCTCCATGTGGCTTAAAGTTGCAGCTTTTTAAGACACTAATACGCCCTAACTGGAATATGCTACAGCCGTGTGGGACCACAGCTATGACAACTTGTAACCTCCATTGAACTCGTCCAGAATAACTCCGTTCGTTTTATATTATCTAATTATGACAGAACTGCGAGCATCTCCGCCATGAAAACTTCCCTAGCACTTCCTTCTTAGCATCTCGCAGAAACGTTTTCTCGTTTAACACTGTTTCACAAGTTGTATCACCATTCTTTCCTACATGACCAACTACTCCGCCCACAGTACATATCTCGCCGCATCGATCATCATCACAAAGTAGGTATTCCAATCATGCAACACAAAGACCTTCTTGAACTCATTTTTTCCTCGTACGTCAAAAGAATGGAACGAACTTCCCGTTGACATTGTTAGTATTAACGATAATCACATGTTCCATGATGCATTAGCTAACATTGTATAACTGCGACCTTTATTTGTACGAACTGTACTGATTACTTTTTTGTTCACTTATTTGTGGTGCATTGTATAATTACGAGTTTCATTTGTATGAACTAACTGTACTGATTGTTTTTTTTTTTGTTCAACTATTTTTCTGTATAACAACCCACTCTCCTCTGTAATGCCAATTGGCCCTGATGGTAAAATAAATGAAATGAAATGAAATGGGCCTCTAACAATCCAATCGTTCTGTGCAGAGTGCCGACCCGCGACGACAGCCCTGCCATGCACGGAGCAGAGCCTCCTAACAGGGACGATGCCAGCGCCGCTTCAGCAGCAACCAGCCGGCTAAGCGGACCTGCCGTCGAGCACAGCTCCGAAGGTACCCTCGCTCGAACAAGTCCTCCAGCCATGCTGCGCCGTTGCGCTGGCGACACTATTTAAATAAGCTCGACATACTTAGCTACACTTAACAAATAGGCATTCAGAGACACCACCGAGAGGAAACGCCATTCACGAATGGTTGTAACCGTCTGTGTTCTTCATCAGTTCTCACTAAAGCAAGTACAGTTTCGCTCAACGTGCCATTCAGTGAAAGTTATAGGGAGCGCATTATTGTCAACAAAACTTTCGCGCTCTCTCGTACACTAGCACTTTAAAAAGAAAAACACGCAGTAGCGTGGGAACTGCCTGCTTTAGAGATGCGCCAACGTCTGCTGCTTATTGTTCTATAGCTTGCTCTTCCCGTGTCTTGGCAGCCTTCACTTACTATCACTCACTTCACTGAGGTTCTTTATTGTATAACTCTACAATACAACATGTTCATTATTGTATAACTCTACAATACAATATCGTATGACAGGTTTATAGACAGACACATTAGAGTTTTATCCTAACGGTCGCGGAGACCTCTACACTTGTTTCGAATATCTGGGCTTCGTTCCCGCCTCAGAATGTAAATTTACACGCGTCTTCTAAATTCTTCGCAGTAGATTTCAGCTTGTTTGCAAATAGTGTGACGTCACTGTCAGTGGCCCTCCCATCTGCCCCACCTTCGAACTGGGCTTTTCCCGTTCTCTCTGAATAATAGCGCTTCTTGTATATCAACTACCGGAATCGTAATTCCGGCATATTGCTATTTTTTACGGTGACACCATTTACGAACTGTGCTTAGAAAGCATTGTCGTCGTCGATTTACCGGCACAACAACGTAACGCCGTTGTCGAGTGGATATTCTATTATGTTAGCATTTAGTGATTTCCTAAGATAGTGCCTCTTCCGTGGATTAAACAGCTGCAAAAATGGATTGCTCTTCCAAAGCGAACATTTTATCACAGAAGATGCACATTTTCACGCTGCCGAAATGAGACTTTGCCTAAATGACTGGTCATTGGACATCATTTTGTGATGCATTGTCGTGTAGGTACTAATTTGCGCCCCAATTACACTATAGAGTTAAACGATATACAGGATTAACTTCGTGCACCCCTATCATCCATACCCATCACGGCGGTTCAGTGGAGTTCTATCTAGTGGTGGTGCATAAATTCAGATGAAGGAGGAATCCAAAAAATTACGCGCCGAATGTCCTGTGGAGGTATTTAAATGATGCGTAAGGATTTGCTACTAATCACCTGCTGTTTCGTCGTCGTATGCTGCTGTGTTTAGTATAATTGCGAGAAACACCGCGAAAGAATCGTGAAACGGAGAAGTGTAGTTGCTACACCGAAATCTTAACTGAGACCAAAATGAGACGACGAAGAAGAGGCGAGTAGTGGCAATATTCACTCATGTTTCAGTCACCGTTTCCCGTTTCGAACGCGTCCTGTTCGTCCCTTGCTCCCGTTCTGGTCTCGCTCGGCCCTTTCTGGTGTGGTCAAGTCTCGGGCGGCGGTATTCTACTGTTCGTTTAACGTCTTGCTTGTTCTTTTGACATGTATATCGTTATTTTTTAGCAGCGAAGCTGTTTAAGCCAGCCGTAATGTGTGGTTCGTGTTTCGTATCCAGAAACTACTGCGCCGTAGACAAGGCAACCAGGAGGGCGGCGACCATAGAGTTAGTATGCTGACTCGAGAGGAAAGGCTGGGCAAAAAAGCGGGGACCGCATAGGCACCGCCACGTTGCTACGACTCATTTTTGTAGCACTAAAAATATTCAAAATATTATGCAAAAGGAAGCACTTACACGTAGCACGTAGGCACGGACAAGATTTGAAGTTCATTTCGTAACTTTTTCAGAACGATCGGATGGCTATTTAAAAATATTCATGCAAAATTTACGGTGTACTATAGGCTGCGGGTGCGACTGTTTTCACAACAAATCCGTGCAGGGGCGGGGCCTCGCCTCGATGACGTATCACCATTCTCTTTTTTTTTCGCTCTCTGCTTGGGGGCGTTCCAACGTCGCCGGCATTGGAACGGAGAACACGCTGGGCTGTTGTTGACTAGGCACAACTGTGGCTGCTGTTAAGGGCTCGATGCTATTCCTAAATAAACGCATCACTGTTTTGATGATCAAAATATAATCTCACTATCAGAGAGGGAGCAGCCTACCTGAGTGGAGCAGTATTTCTTTATTTGGGGTGTTGCGGAGCGCAGCTTAGCAACACCCCAACGATCGCCGCTTTGCGCCGGCGCCCGGCACCACGGCTTCCATCGCGGCACCGGGGCGCGTGTACGGAAAACGTATCTCACGCAGAAGGTGGGCACAAAGCTGCACGCCGATTGGCTCTCGCCGTAGGCCACTTCCGCGAGCATGGCGGCGCCCAGCGCAACGTTGGCTTCCGAGACTTGAGGTTTGGTTTAGGCAACGTGAGCGTGAGCTCTCGCGGAAATAGATACTGCTCTCGTTTGCACCCCGGTGCCGCGGCGGAAGCCGCGGTGCCGGGCGCCGACGCGAAGCGGCGGTATTTGGGGTGTTGTGGAGCGCATCGTAGCAATACCCCAAATAAAAAAAATACTGCTGCAGGCAGGTAGACTGCTCCATCCCTGATAGTGAGATTATTTTTGGATCATAAAAACAGTGATGCGTTTATTTAGGATTAGCCGAAGGATGGGAAAAGGCAGACCACAGTCACCTGCCAGACTTGTAGGCACAACTGTGGCTGCTGTTAAGGGATCGATGCTATTCCTAAATAAACGCATCAATGTTTTGATGATCCAAATATAATCTCACTATCAGGGAGGGAGCAGTCTACTTCACTGGAACAGTATTTGTTTCTTTGGGGCGTTGCTACGCTGCGCTCCGCAACAACCCAACGACCGCCGCTTCGCGTCAGCGCCCGGCACCGCGGCTTCGGCCATGACACCGGGGTGCAAAGAAGAGCAGTATCCGCTTGCGTAAGAGCGCACGCTCGCATCAACGACGGCCAGACGACTAATCGTCTGCTGCACCTGATACAGCGGCCAATCTCAGCGCGCGTCGCCGGACCAGCGTCGCGTAAAAAAACCTCAAGTCTCGGAAGCCAACATTGCGCTGGGCGCCGCCATGCTGGCGGAAGTGACCTGTGGCGAGAGCCAATAGGCGTTCAGCTCTGTGCCCCCCTTCTGCGTGAGATATGTTTTCCGTATACTCCACTGGGGCACAACCGACCGCGCCGCCAAACAGAGAGAAAAAAAAAAGAAAATGGTGATACGTCATCGAGGCGGGGCCCCGCCCCTGCACGGATTTGTTGTGAATGCAGTCGCACCCGTCTGAATCGCATCTCGTCATCTGCGCATGCGGGCCTGCTTATAGTAGCAACATGGCAGCGCCCTTGTGGTTCCCGATTCCAATACATGGGCGCTATGGAGAGCTTTTGCTCTAGAGTTGGGTATATTAACTCTATGACGGCGACACCAAGGAGGGCGGCGTGGCGCATGCGCACGTGGTCTCCTCCTCGCGAGCTCCCTCCCTTGATGACCCCCGCCTCCCTTTTGTCCGCGGCGCGCTGAGCCAGCAAGGGGAAAAAAGGCGAAAGCTTGCACTATAGTCAGGTAAAACTTTAGATGACAGGAGAGGCCTCGCGCAGTTGACCGAAGCGCAGCAGCCAATTCCTCCGCGACTGAAAAAATTGTCCCGCTCAAAAAGTATGACTGCTTCTAAAACGCGTATTTGTCGGTATAAATGAGATTTGCGTATCTTGACGAGTGGTATGGTAAAACTATTATTATGGAAATGCTACAGCACATGCCTGATTGCGAGAGAAAAATAACTCCGTGCCTTCTGCAATGCTGTGCGTCGTCTGCTACGGAGCAAGATCGACGGCACCGGGCGTATAATTATAAAATAGTCGCTGGCTTAATAGCATCAGATTCATATATACTTTTTGCGTGTTTGCACAATCTTATTTTTTTAATGTTTTAGGCTTCTTTTTTAATTATTATTTTTTTCTTTTTTTTCGCGGTTGCGAACCTGCAATCTCGTGAGTTTGCGCACGGCATTCCACCCCAGTTTTCCGCAATGGAGCCCAGCCCGGTGACATCGGAACGCGATCCTTTGTTGCCGAACGAGCCTTGTGTCGCCTCGATGCCCATACCACCAAGGAGCCTCGGCAAGAGCAAGAGCGGCCACATCCTGAACAGCGATTCACGCAACATGATCTTCCACTGCTACACGTTTTGGCGTAACAGGGAGCCTGAACGCAGCGTGGAGCACACAAGCAAGTTGGTCGCCGATATGCTCGGTGTCAGCGAAAGGACTCTGTTCAGGGTGAGGGAGGATAATAAAGCTTCGCATTTTTCGGGTGGCAAACTGACGACGCCCTCGCGAAAGCGCCCACGCAATGCGGAGAATAGAAGATGCAGCGCGAAGTTTGACAGCTTCACGTTGTGCGCGCTGAGGTCATGTGTGCACGATTTTTTTCGCCGCAACGAGATAACGACGGTCGAGAAGAAAACTACCGTGTTCTCGGAGCGTATGAAACTCCCATCACTAAGGCTGTGTACTGTGCGTCGCCTGCTTGCCGAGATCGGCTTCAAGCACGAAAAGAGAAGCCACAACTCGCTGCTTATCGATCGGGATGACATCACCGATTGGCGGAATCGCTACCTCCGTGACGTGGAGCGCTACCGGGCGGAAGGCCGAAAAGTCTTCTACCTGGACGAGACATGGGTGACGGCGGGACACACTCGGTCGATCGTGTGGACAGACACCGTGGTGCAGAAGCGCGGACGCCTGTTCGCTCGAGCAAATGGCCTGACGACGGGTCTAAAACAACCTTCTGGGAAAGGTCAGCGCCTGATCGTGACGCACATCGGCAGTGAGGATGGCTTCGTCGACGGCTGCTTGTATGTATTCCGAGACCAAAAGACAGGCGACTACCAAGAGGAAATGAACGACAATCGCTTTGAGGGCTTGTTGAATGAGTCTGCAGAAGTTGAAGATGGTGATGATGGCATTTTTATTGGCGCAAGGGCATCTAAGGCCAAAGAGCGCCAGGACATGTGTCTTGATGTAGCAAAATTATGAGTTAAAAAACTGATTTAAAATAGAGGCTGTATAGGGGCCTACGCATTAGATATATATATATATATATATATATATATATAGGTATTAGTGCATCGATTGTAAAGTAATTACTAAAATAAATGGAACGCTGTAAGTGCATTGGCTACAGATACAAAAGGGAAATTATAGTGCTTAGTCCGAGTCCCTTGCTGTACAATTCTTGCGTGCGCAAGAAGGGCGAGGGCTCAGACAAACATTTATGTACCAGACCGTACCTCACCTGTGAGGCACAATCTGACGGTTGGGATGGAATGAGATGATGTCTAGAAAATTAATTTGCGCAAGATAATTAAGCACTCTTTTAAAGTTAAAAAGTGCTTCAGGTGGCCACTGATAAGAACATCGAGGGTTGGGGTGGTATTTGGTATTTGTAAAGTTCCTTAAAATGAGCCGCTCTTTCTCGGTGAAGTTCAGGACATGTAGGACATGTAGTTCAGGACTTCAGATAAAGTTCAGGACATGAAGACATGTAGGACTGTTAGGTTCTCACGGCAGCGTGTGCACGTCGGAGGGTCAGGTCAAGAGGTATTTATGTGTCCCATAAGTGTGTCCTATTCTGGGTCGTGCCAAGGTGACTTCGGTGTGTCTATCAAGCTTCAGTGGGAAACATTTGGTTAGTTTTGGTTTAAGCAGGTGCAGCTTATTTTCAGTTTCTTTGTCCCATTCAGCTGGCCAATAGTTACGGAGCGCCTTTCGTACTGCAGGTTTCAGGTTTACACCAGGTACACAGCCTACATCAATTGTGTCCCGATGAGCTGCTTCTCCAGCAGTTTTGTCCGGTATTTCATTGCCCGCGATCCCAGAGTGGCCTGGCACCTAGCATACAACAAGAGCAATGTTTAGTTTATACGCTACTTGTATGTGTTTAAGGAGCTTTTTTATTACAGGGTTTCGGCTTGCTTTGCCACAGGGCAGGGCTGTGACAACGCTTAAGGAATCTGTGTATATTATATACTTTTGCATCTTGTGCTGTACTATGTACTCAACAGTGATCAGAATACCGTACGCTTCCGGTGTAAAGATGCTGCTATGGTTATGCAAGGTTTTAGAGTTGGAAAAGTTTGGGCCATGGGCTGCACATGATACCGAAGTTGCAGACTTTGAAGCATCAGTGAAAAATGCCACAGATTTATACTTATCTTCAAGGGCCAAGAAATGTTGCTGGATAAGGGCAGTTGGACAACTCTTTTTGTTAAGCTCTTTAAAGGACAAGTCATAGATGGCTGGACATTGCTCCCAAGGTGGGATGAGTTCAGTGTAATCAGTTTCCAGCAGATCTGTGAAACTATTCGAAGTTTTTCCGCAACAGACTTCACTGCTAGCGGGAATGGCGGGGCGCGTGAAGGCAGGTTTAAATACAACTGATTTGTGGACTGATCATTTATGAGTGCTTTGCATGGATGTTGCTTAGCGAGATTGTTCTTATTGCATAGGTGACTCCAAGATATGTACGCTGATAATCCAGTGGCCACTGATCCGACTCTGCATAAAGGCTTTGGACAGGGCTGGTACGAAAGGCACCAAGTGCTAGGCGGATACCCAAGTGACAGACAGGGTCGAGTAGCTTAAGTGTTGTATTTGAAGCTTACTGGTAAACAATACATTCATAGTCTATGCGTGACAACACAAGGCTTTTAAAAAGCGATAAGAGACAATACCTATCTGTTCCCCACGATTGGTGAGATATAATCTTTAAAAGGTTCATAGTTTTAAGGCATTTCGGCTTCAACTGTTTTATATGTTGGATAAAAGTGAGCTTAGCATCAAAGATGACCCCCCCAAAATTTTTGTTGTTCTGCAACAATCAGGCATTTCCCATTCATTGAAATGCATGGGTCAGGACATACCCCTCTTCGTCTGGAGAAAAGCACAGTAGTCTTCTCTGCATTGAATCGGAACTCATTTTCATCTGCCCATTTGGCGAGCCGATTAACACTTAACTGTATCTGCTGTTCACATATGGACAGGTTGCAAGATTTGAAAATGATTTGGATGTCGTCCACATAGACAGAGTAAGATATCGTAGGTGGTATAACAGAGCGGAGAGAGTTCATTTTAATTATAAAAAGGGTGCAGCTTAGCACTCCTCTCTGTGGCACACCGTTTTCTTGAACAAAAGTGCGCGATAGAACAGTGCCAATTCTTACACGGAATTTCCTTTCAGATAGGTAATTTTGCAGAATGTTCAGCATACTACCACAAATTCCATAGGACGACAGGTCCAGCAGAATGCCATATCGCCAGGCAGTATCATATGCCTTCTCAAGATCAAATAATACAGATAGACAGTATTGGTTGTGTACAAATGCATCACGTATATATGACTCAATGAGAACAAGATTATCGGCTGTAGACCTTGCTCTTCGAAAGCCAGATTGGTGAAAGTCCAATATACCATTATATTCCAAAAAGTAAACAAGGCGGCGGTTAATCACTTTTTCAAGTACCTTAAGTAAACAACTAGTGAGTGCAATTGGTCTGTAACTGTTAACTAAGGAAGGGTCTTTGCTGTGTTTGAGTATTGGTAAGACTATTGCCTCTTTCCAAGATGAAGGTATATGACGAGTTGCAAAAATCTTATTGTAAAGACCTAAGATACAGTTTAGGGTCTCATCAGGCAGATTGTTCATTATTTCATATGTTATTGTGTCAGAACCTGGAGCCGAGCTGCCACAAGAGCCTAGGGCAAGCTTGAGTTCGTGGAATGTTAGTGGTTTGTTGTATCCATCTGATGAAGACTTGTTTGAACGAAGAGGAATATTTTCAGCAAATCTTTTATGGCGAAGCATAACTGCGAGTCGGCCTAGTTGGAACATATTCATTTTTTTTTATTTTTGTGCGCAAACAAACAGGGACGAAGAAAAGGAGACACAAGGACGAGCGCTTTCTAACAACTGATTTTTATTATTGAAGAACCACCGGCTTAAATAGCCACAGATCTGCGCGATCCTGTCAATAGAACACGTCAAGAGCGCATAAAATAACGCTTGTCATTAAATGCCGCTACACGGTCAGCATAAAAAGCAGCAATGTTCATAAAACAAGCACAAAAGGCGAAAATGCGTTAAAGATATGATGACAGGAGCGAATTCTCTTTATCTAACAATGAAACAGAAGGATGACTGATGCATTTTTCTTTTAGTTTTTCAATCCAGTGAGCTTCCACAATTTCTCTCGCGGTTTGATTTCTATGCCTAAACAAAATGGCGGTGCTTCCAAGACAAGGTGAGCACGCATGTTCTTCACAATGCATCGCCAAATGCGTACTAGGGCGACCTTTGAGACTAGACCAGTGTTCCCTTAGTCTCGTGTTAACGCATCTCGAAGTCTGCCCTACGTACACATGACCACACGTCAAAGGAATCTGATAAACAACGTTCATCGTGCAATCGACAAATTGGTTATTACGTGGATGTTTTATACTACATCCTTTCTTAGCATCATCCTTACTTTCAAACTTACTTTTGACCTTAGAACACACACTACCTATTTAGTTTTTGCCAAAAACACCACTTTTACGTCGTAACTCCCAGCCACCTTTTTAAGTCTGTGTGAAAGGCCATGAACATACGGAATCACTGACACCTTAGAAGCTAAATCTTTCTGTCTTTGATTACTTGTGCATGATTCTTTATCCTGTTTTAGTTATTTCATTAATCTAGAGCATGACGCCAGCATCACAGCGAGCGGGTACCCAGCCTTTCTCAACCGATTGACTTGCTCAAGAAATGCAATGTTTACAGTGTGATAACATGATTTCAACAACGCTGACCTGAAACATGAAAAGATTATACCATTCTTCACAAGCCTGGAATGGTTAGAGGCATGGTTCATTAGCGGTTTTCCATCTCGGGGCGAGAATGACCAACACACATGTTCCGGTAGAAATTCTAACTTGACATCTAGAAAGTGTAGCTTATTATCTACTGGTACTTCAAAAGTGAATGTCAAACCCTTGCCCAGAGAATCAAAGGATTTTACTACCCTATTTCTGAAACCATCTTTGTCTACATGACAGCCCAAAATCAAGTAGTCATCTACATATCTGTATACCTTATATACTACACCTTCTAAATCTTTTGCCAGCTCTCTGTCTATGCTTCCCAGAAAAATGTTACTAAGGATGGGAGCTACCTTTGACCCGATGCACACGCCCCCTGCTTGTATATACGTTTCATTACAGAATCCTACGTGTGTATTAGCTAAATAAAAATGCAGAAGTTCAAGAAAGGATTCAACAGTCATCCCGTACGTGTTGCGAAATTACACCTCGTCATTCTCATTTGTTATGCAATTATTAACACTGCGCATTTTATGGTGTAAGAACTTTTCGGAATAATTTTCTGAGCTTGATACCCTCTCGAAGTGCTCACCGAGAGTGTTTGCTTGATCTTCTATTGTACCACCAGAGCCAGTGATGAGAGGAAAAGAATTTGGGCGTTGTCCTTTTAGTTTACGCACCCGATTATATACTTTGCTCACATCCGTGTATGAGTTTATTGAGGATACGTAACGAGTCCAGCTTTCTCTATTGGATATTCGGCGGATACGGCGGCGATTCGCTTTGCACCGTTTAAAGTTCATTAGATTTTCTGTTGTTGGATAGCGTGAAAATCTGCTCCATGCTTTGTTCTGAAGTGTCTTTGCAATTTCACAGTCTTTGTTCCACCACGGTTTCGGATTGACTTTATCTGTGCAGGATTCAGGTATGCAGTTTTGAGCAGAACAGATGATATGTTCAGTGATGTAGCTGGTCAGTTCCTCTACACCCAGGTGGTCCACATCTTCCAGGCACAGTGTACATAGGTTTCTAAATTTTGACCAGTCTGCACTATGAAGCCTCCATTTTTTGGGATAAGCTGGTCCATCGTGACACTTTGTTGTTTCTAAGAGAATTGGGAAGTGATCTCTACCATATGGATTACTAATAACTCTCCATTCCAGGTATGGAAGAAGTGATGCTGACCCTATGGCTAAATATATACATGAATACGTGTTGTGTGTGGGACTGTAGAAAGTTGGCTCTGTCTTGTTAGACAGGCTCCAGATGCGAGAGGGCGGGCAATAGAAAAATTACTTCTTTCGTCACATGTTGAGTCACCCCAGAATGTGCTGTGAGCATTAACATCTCCGATTACTATGTAGGGTTCAGGAAGCTGGTCAGTCAGCTTTTCAAATTCTGCTGTATCAAAGCGTTCATCAGGCGATATATATATATATATGAAGCAAAAAGTTATAAGTTTATTCAACAATATAGCCCGAACAGCCACTGCCTCAAATGAAGTCTGAAGTGATACATGCTGGCATGCTACTGACTTTTGAGCTATAATTGCCACACCACCAGAAGAATTACCATTATTTCGATCTTTACGGACACCTATGTATCGTCTTAAGAAGTTCTTGTGTGCAGACTTTAAATGTGTTTCTTGAACACAGAACAGCCGTGGCTGATATTCCTTTAGTAGATCTTTTACATCATCTAGATTGTAAAAGACGCCTCTGGCATTCCGCTGAATTATTTGTGCAGCCACATTGAGGAAGGATTGTGTTGTCCAGTGTTCAGGAGCACGTGGTAAGGAAAGATAAATATGTATATAAGGACAGTAACCATTTAGGTTACCGGTCCCTTTCTCGGCGCAGTTACAGGAAGTTTATCCTTCTTAGTGCGCTGAAGAGAGCGCTGTTCTTTTGGCGTCGATGACGGTTTCTTGGATCGACCTCCATAACCTCCGAGAGGCGCTGGAGAATCGAGAACTAGGCGCTGAAACTCGCGTCTCAGGCTGTGGAGTTCGGTTAAGCTTTGGGACCTGCGGAACCGAGGTCTGCAGGCCCACCTTTGATGATGATGGAGCAGCACTTGCTGCTGCCATCAGGGGAGCGGGCGGAGTGATTACCGGACCACTGACTGTGACCGCGGTAGACTCCCGAGGCATTTGTTGACGCTGCCCTCCTTCGCGCCACCTCGGAAAAGCTGGTGTGATATAAGTAGGAAATGCGTTTCCTTGCTTCGTGAAATGTTATATTTTCTTTGACCTTCAATGCAACGATTTCTTTCTCTTTCTTCTATTTAGGGCATGTCCTAGAGAAGGCTGGATGGCTTCCAGCACAGTTCACACAATGTGGAGATGAGTCGCAAGTGTCCGATGGATGATCATTCGAGCTGCATTTCGCGCCTGCTTTCCTCGGCATGTCTGAGATCCGTGCCTATACCTCTGACACTTAATAGCACCGTCGACGATTTGGAATGTACGGCCTCACACGGACTTTAATGTAGCCTGCTTCTAGTGTACTAGGGAGCACACTAGTTCCAAAGGTTAATACAATGTGCTTTGTTCGAAGTTGCTCATTATTCCTGCGGATATAGATTCTCTGTACTTTGATGACATTTTGGTCCTGAAAACGTTCAAGCAGCTCTTCGTCACTGAGGTCCTAGAAGTCGTCTTGTGAAATTACTCCACGGCTCGTGTTCATGGTTCGATGTGCCGACACAGTGACTGCTACATCGCCAATGCATTTCAAGTCAATCAATTTCTCAAATAGTGTTTTGTCTTTTAGTTCAAGGAGCAGGTCTCCATTGGTCATCTCTGTGCCTTTGTAACCAGGTCCTATCGTGTTTGCGAGGCATTTCGCCACCATGAAAGGGGAAAATTTCCGCACGCTCGTGTTGCTTTCACTGTGCCTGACATGGTACTTAGGAAAGTGTTCTTCGTTGTTTTTCAAGAAGAATTGAAAACTTGCATCGGTGCGCCCTCTTTTCAGAGAGCGATTAGGGGAAAGCGGTTTATGGGAAACCATAATATAGGGATGAGTTCGGCAGCAGCGCCAACCACCCACCACCGAGCCCAACACGGGGACGGAGCAAATCTTGCAAGCAAGACAAGCCCTCGCCAGTTGTACGGTGCTACTATAACCCAATCTGGAGTACCCAAGGCTGGCCACCCACACAAGGTTAACCCTCGCTGCCTGGAAAGTCGGAAGAAAATAGAAGCGAGGAGAAGACAGGAAAGATTGAAAGGAAGAGAGAAAGACGCAGATTGGAGAGGGGGACAGGAAAAGGCAACTACCGATTTCCCCCGGGCGGGTCAGTCCGGGGTGCCGTCTACGTGAAGCAGAGGCCAAAGGGGCGTCTTGCCTCCACCGAGGGGCCTTAGAGGTCCAAACACTCGGCATTGGCTCAACCCCCAGGATCCCCTTTTCCCCGGACACGGCTAAGCCGCGTAATTTGCACGCGGGAGGGTCCAACCCCCATGTGTTCGGGTGCGTAGTGTCGCAACCCGCCAAACGCCTGCTTACGCAGATGCCCCTGCGGGGATTCTGCAGAAGTTGCCAGCTGGTAGCGTCATTGTTTTAGACAATGCACCTTACCATAGCCGGCGAGAAGAGAAACTGCCGACGATGGCCTGGAAGAAGGAAAACAGACAGGAGTGGCTCACAAGCAAGAACATCACCTACGGTGAAAGGATGATAAAAAGCAGCTGCTTGAGCTTGTCGCATCTGCAAAGTCACGCTTTCTGAGCTATATCGTAGAGAACACAGCTGTAAGGGACGGTTGCATTGTACACAGGCTCCCGCCGTACCACTGCGAATTTAATCCCATTGAGCTTGTGTAAGCCAAGGTCAGAAATGGCATCGGTGCGGAGAAGAGAGACTTCAAGCTGTCCACGGTCGACGCCATCTTGAGGGAGAAAATCAAGCTGGCAACGGCGGAAGACTGGAGGAAGAGCATAAAGCATGTGATAGACTTGGAGGCAAAGTTCAGACTTGACACGTCTGGGAGTGAGCGCATTCAACCCATCATCAGCCAGCTGGGTGAAGATGACACTGAAGAAAGTGACTTCGACTGCGAGCTGTCTGGCATTGAGCCGCTCGACGAAGCATAAAGGCTTCTTACTAACGAAAGAACAGCTCTTATTAGGGCTACGAAAATTTTGCCGGTGGGTTCGCAACAGCCAACCATCCATTCCGTGACGTCTCAAATAAAAAGTTGTCGCAGTTTCACCTGAAAGGCGAAGCATCAATTGCGATAGCAAACTTGTAGAGAGCTATACGGAATAATGATATTAGCTTTATCAGCTGTATAAACTTGGACATGCAGCAGCATCGGCAACACGCAGAACTGTTGTCGACGCCATCGGCGTTTTGCCCGCGTTCGCTCAAAATGCGTGCGGCGTTGGTGACTGTTGCCGGAGCCTCTGAAATAAATAGGCACTGCGTTCCGCAGCTAAACGTCGCCTCCCTTCCCTCCCCCTCCCCCACGGCCTCTCGCTCGTCGGAAGAAGGCGCGTTTGCTCTACATACATGGTGATTGTGAAGGAGAACAGAGACGCCTACTTCTGCAGCCCTTAAGCGAGCACGGCGCAGAACGCTCGTTTGTTCTCCGCCGTGCGTTCACTCCCCGTGAAAGACGCGCCCCTCGCGCCCTTTCACTCGCACATACAGCGTTCGGCGCGCGGCGACGATTTCTTCTCCAAATGACGTCATACGGAACCTCACGGCGACGGCGACGGCGACGCCGACGGCAGAAATCTGCTTTTGAGTGTCCATATAATTGCTATCGCAATAATAAGCAGTTCCATTTATGGCATATTCCTTATAATAGAAGCTCAATTCTGATAAGCAACGCCCTGCAAACATCGTGCTCGATTTAAGAAGTGGCACAGAAACACATTGAACTGCTGGCATATCTGAATTCAAACACTATTGTTAACCCTGATTATCGTTGGAACAAAAAAAATGTCACAGTTTCGCCCTAAGGGCGAAGCAATGAATGCGATAGCAACACAGCAATGTCATACGAAGTAAGGTGAGCGGCTTTGGTAGCAACAACACGCAGAACTGTTGTCGACGCCATCGGCGTTTTGCCCGCGTTAGCTCAAAATGCGTGCGGCGTTGGTGACTGTTGCTGGAGCCTCTGATATAAATAGGCACTTGGTGCCGCAGCTAAACGTCGCCTCCCTTCCGTCCCCCTCCCCCACGGCCTCTCGCGCGTCCGAAGAAGGCGCGTTTGCTCTACATATATGGTGATTGTAAAGGAGAAAAGAGACGCCTACTTCTGCAGCCCTTAAGCGAGCACGGCGCAGAACGCGCGTTTGTTCTCCGCCGTGCGTTCACTCCCCGTGAAAGACGCGCCCCTCGCGCCCTTTCACTCGCACATACAGCGTTCGGCGCGCGGCGACGATTTCATCTCCAAATGACGTCATACGGAACCTCACGGCGACGGCGACGGCGACGGCGACGGCGACGGCGACGCCGACGGCGACGGCGACGCCGACGGCAGAAATCTGCTTTTGAGTGTCCATATAATTGCTATCGCAATAAAAAGTTGTCGCAGTTTCACCTGAAAGGCGAAGCATCAATTGCGATAGCAAATTTGTAGAGAGCTATACGAAGTAATGATAGTAGCTTTACCAGCTGTATAAACATGGACATGCAGCAGTACCGGCAACACGCAGAACAGTTGACGCCGTCGGCGTTTTCCCCGCGGTCGCACAAAATGCGTGCGGCGTTGGTGACTGTTGCCGGAGCCTCTGATATAAGTAGGCAATTGGTGCCGCAGCTAAACGTCGCCTTCTTCCCTCCCCCTGGCGCGTTTGCTCTACATATATGGTGATTGTAAAGGTGGAAAGAGACGCCTACTTCTGCAGCCCTTAAGGCAGCACGGCGCAGAACGCGCGTTTGTTCTCCACCGTGGGTTCACTCCCCGTGAATACGCGCGTCCCTCGCGCCCTTTCACTCGAACATACAGCGTTCGGCGGCGCGCGGCGACGATTTTATCTCCATTGACGTCATACAGAACTTCACGGCGACGGCGACGCCAACGACGACGGCAACGACGACGGCGACGCTGACGGCAGAAATATGCGTTGGAGTGTCCATATAATTGCTATCGCAATAATATAAAACATAATTAGCTTAGTGAGGTCCAAAATGGTCATTCAGGCAGCCACCATCGAGTTTCACGCATCCCATAGTGAAATTGCAGTAGTCGGAGCACGCTTTTGGCTCCGTTAGCAGTCTGCACTGAAAATTGCAGTGTTGTCATTGTAAATTTTTTAATTATTAATCTGACTCGGGCAAGTAATGCAAATGCAAGCACAATTATTAACTTTGCTAGCACTTTTTTGTCACATTTACGCACCAGAAGATTGCTCAGCAAAGTTGAACGTCTTTTAGTGAGTCACTTTGTTCATTACAAGCCGTAGGCAAAATGACGGACAGATTCAAAATTCTAAAAAAAAATTAAATTATGGGGTTTTACGTGCCAAAACCAGTTCTGATTATGAGGCACGCCGTAGTGGGGGACTCCGGAAATTTGGACCACCTGGGGTTCTTTAACGTGCACCTAAATCTAAGTACACGGGTGTTTTCGCATTTCGCCCCCATCGAAATGCGGCCGCCGTAGCCGGGATTCGATCCCGCGACCTCGTGCTCAGCAGCCCAACACCATAGCCACTGAGCAACCACGGCGGGTCAGATTCAAATTTCTCAGTCGGCACTTCGGCCCTTACAAAGTGCTTCGGCGAGTGCGTGACCTCAATTATAAAGTCCTTCCTGACGGCACCCAGCCCGCACGACGCCGACAACCGCGGCCCGAGATTGTGCACGTAGTGCGGTTAAAACCATATCGCACACCACAATAGTCGTGGTTTCCGAACCATTAAGTTTCTCCTAGGACAAGTCTTTCTGCCCGTCCATGTTTTGTTTAGCATCGAGTCGATGCTCTTCTGGGAGGAGGGGTAATGCCACACGCTTGTGCCACTTGCTCCCAGAAGAAGACGAGGAGAGTCTTGTGCACGAGCTAGCGCCTTGGTCTTTTGTCGGTGCTGCGCTGCCCCTTTGGCGACTTGGACTTACCTTAACGGCCTCTTTTAGAAGTCGCCTGTTCATTAAACGTGACATTTTTCTGGTGGAGGGGCTGGGTATTCTCGACCCATGCAACAGACCCCTTCTAGCAGCAGGAACGCTAGATCGCTACCGGTGCTCACGCCAGTACATCGCGCCAGCCGGAGAATCCAGGGATTGGCCCCCGAGTTTGAGCCGCTACCCTAGAGGACAACGACAACGTCGGCAGGTATGGATGCTACATCCGCTACTACCTCGACTAAACCTGCGACGGCTACTCCGGTACCTCCTCATTACGTGCTGCAAAAACCGCGTGTGCCAAGTCCCTTCCAGCGCGACCTTCTAGAAGACGTGGAAGACTGGCTGGTGGACTTCGAGCGCGTAGCAGAGTTCAACGGTTGGGCCGACGAGGCGAGGCTCACAAACGTTTATTTTTGTCATTTGGATGGTGCTCGCACGTGGTTACAGAACCGCGAAGGCGTCCTGACAACATGGCGTCAGTTCTGCCGCAGGCTCTTGGACACCTACGCCAGCTCCGATCGCCGAGAACGAGCAGAATGGGCCCTCCAGTCTCGCATTCAGAAATTGAACGAGAGTGTCGCTATGTACGTGGAAGACATGGTGCGTATCTTCAGGCGAGCTGACCCTACCATGTCGGAAGACAAGAAGCTGCGTCACTTGATGCGCGGAGTGAAAGAGCAGCTTTTTGGTGGACTCGTTCGTAGTCCGCCCAAAACGGTTGCGGAGTTTCTCACTGACGCCTTCACCATGGAGAAGGCCCTGCACCAGCGCTCGCACCAATACGATCGGCAAGTTAATCTCTCCTCTGCTACCAGTGGCCTAGGAGCTCTCACAACCGACGTCGAGTCGCTTCGCGAGATTATCGGAGCGGTAGTCCGCGACAAACTGCGACAGCTGCATCAGACGCAGCAGCCTTCAGCCAACTTCATCGCTAGCTTCGTGCGTGACGAAGTGCAGCATGCGCTCGGCGCACCACGTTACGAAGCAGCACTTCAGGCCGCTCCACCAGTTGAGACCTTCACAACATCAAGTGAACATCGACGCGCAACATACGCTGACGTTTTAAGATGCACCGCCCCGTCGCCGGTGGCACCTCCTACCATGAGCGACTACCAGCGTGCGACTTATGCCGACGCATTCGGGCCCCCTATCCCTGCACCAACGCCCCTACCTGCCATCACCCCGTGTGTGATGCTTCAGTCAGCGCAGGCGGTTCCTTATTTTTGAGAGGGTCGGCCATCCGCGCGTAAATGGGACATTTGGCGCATGCCCGACCGTCGACCGCTCTGTTACCACTGTGGTGAGGCGGGAAGTTTATACCGAGAGTGCCAGTACAGCCGCCTTGGACTCCAGGGGTTTCCTGTCAATTCACCCCGACCCCGTTTCGGACAACGTCCACCCGAGATTAAAGATTTTCTCACCCGACAGCGCACTCCACCGTCATCAAGGCACCAGTCGCGATCGCCGTCACCACGAGCATCCTATTCCGGAGGTGCAAGGCGGATGTAGCAAGGACGATCTCCGAGCCCTCGCCTGGAAAACTGACGTCAGCGACCTTTCGAGGCGAGGCCGCTGATACTGGACGTGCCGAAGATCTCCAATCGAAGCGACCTCAGACCGACGGATACTTGAAGACTCCAGTATCTCAGGCTGGAGACTTCTCCATGAACATACCTGTACTGATCGACGGTCGAAATGTTACAGCCTTAATCGACACTGGCGCTGACTATTCGATTATCAGCGGAAAACTGTCAAGCCGTTTGAAGAAAAACCTTACGCCTTGGACAGGGACGCACGTGCGGACAGCTGGCGGACGTCATTAAACCTCTTGGTGTGTGCACTTCTCGGGTGCAAGTTCAAAATTCGACGTTTCCGATCAGCTCCCTTGTTATCCGAGAATGCTCCCGTGAATTAATACTCGGCATAGACTTTCTTCGAGAGTATGGCGCCATCATCGATCTTCGGTGACGCTGTATCTCTTTCTCCACAAAGAAAGCGACTACACGAGACGCCAGCCGCCGCACAGCCGCTCTTCGAAGTTCCGACGGCAGCGTCACGATACCACCTCGTGCTAGTGTCATGATTCCGGTAACGTCCGAGGGCATACGTGAAGGCGAAGTCCTCGCAGAGTGCAACGTCTCTCTTCTACTGACCCTTGGAATTAGCGTGGCTCGAGGAATCATTGACGTTAGGGATGGCCAAGCTGACGTCTTGATCACCAATTTCACAAATGAGTACCGACACCTCTTCCGGGGCACTACCGTCGCTTACGCTGAAGCCTGGGAGGACGTCATTGAGTGTTTCGCTTGTGGAGAAAGCGACAGCGATGAAGAATGCGTCCCAGATATCGACATCAATAACGACCTGTCGGAGGACAATAAGGCGGCACTTCGGGGACTGTTGCATGAATTCAAGGACTGCTTTGCTCGATCGTCGAAAGTCAGTCAGACGCCAATCACGCAGCACAGGATAATTACTTACGAGGATGCACGTCCTATTCACCAGCAGCCATATCGTGTTTCGCAGCAATAACCAGAAGCAATTCAACGACAAGTCAAGGAAAAAATTGACGATGGCGTCATCCAGCCTTCAAAAAGTCCGTGGTTGTCACTGGTTGTCCTGGTAAAGAAGAAGGACGGCACTCTCTGCTTCTGTGTTGATTACAGAAAGCTCAACAACGTCACAAAGAAGGACGTTTATCCATTGCCGCGCATAGATGACTCTCTTGACCGGCTACGGCGAGCGAAGCATTTTTCCTCCCTTGACTTGAAAAGTGGGTACTGGCAAATTGAGGTAGACGAACGTGACCGCGCAGCCTTTGTCACTCCGGATGGACTTCGAGTTCCGAGTACTTCCGTTCGGGCTGTGCTCTGCTCCGGCAACCTTCCAACGAATGGTGGACACGGTGCTCGCTGACCCAAAAGGGCAAACCTGTCTCGTCTACCTGGATGATGTGGTCGTATTTTCAGGCAGCTTCTCCGGACATCTTAAGCGACTGCGGCAAGTGCTCGAGGCAATCCGCTCGGCTAACCTCACGTTAAAGCTTCAGAAATGTCACATCGGTTATGAAGAATTGAGGTTTCTTGGGCATGTCGTGAGCGCGGAAGGCGTCCGTCCCGATCCTGAGAAAACTGCAGCTGTAGCTGGTTTTCCGACTCCTACAGACAAGAAAAGCGTTCGACGCTTCCTGGGATTGTGCGCATACTACCGGCGCTTTATAGGCAATTTCTCTAAAATTTCATTTCATTTCATTTCTGTGAAGGCCTGTGAAGGCTTTACAGAGGGGAGTGGGTTACAGGTAAATTCAAACAGTAAGTATTACAAGAGAAACAAGTACAACATGAAAATACAATTTGACAAGTAATTCAGTAGGAATACAATGAACAATGAATAAAAAACCTCTTACAATAAAAAAGACAAGATGTACAAGTACATGAAACCGCATTCTAGCAAGTAATGTTGGTTAAGGCATCAAGAAACAAGCCAATATCACTGATGGATACAATGTTTGCGGGAAGGTGGTTCCACTGTAGTGACGTCCGAGGTACGAATGACTGTGAAAATTAATTTGTGCTGCAAGAAGGGACGTGAACCTTGTAACAATGATCGATGCGACGAGATACGTAGTGTGGAATATGAATGAATACATCATGCAGTGTTGTATGTTGAAAAATTGTGTGAAATAATGATAAACGGGAAACTCTACGTCGAGCTGCAAGAGATGGAAGATACAGGTTAGTTTTCATGGCTGTTACGCTGGCAGTTCTGTTGTAATTCAAAAGAATAAAACGAGCAGCGTTATTCTGAACTAATCCTAATGCGTTAATTAAGTTTAAGTTATTAGGGTCCCAGACTGATGTAGCGTACTCTAATTTCGGGCGTATTAAGGTTTTATAAAAGCAATAATTTCAAAGAGTGTGGAGCCTTAAAAAAGTTTCGCCTTAAGTAACCAAGAGCGCGGTTAGCATTCTTCACTATATTATTAATGTGGGTTGCCCAGGTAAGGTTGCATGTGATATGAATTCCTAAGTATTTGTACGAAGTTACCTGTTCTAAAGGAAGCTTATTTAAATAGTATACTTGGGAGACGTTTGATGTCCTAGATTAATGGATAGCTTTACACTTGTTAACATTTAATTCCACTAGCCATAAACTGCACCAGTTAGATATTATATCAAGGTCGGACTGAAGACGGTTAGTATCACAATCTGCAGTTATTTCTCTAAAGATAACACAATCATCAGCGAAGAGATGAATGTTAGAAGTTACATGGGAAGGAAGGTCGTTAACATATATTAAGAACAGCAAAGGACCGGGAACCGATCCTTGGGGCACTCCGGAAGCAACAGAACACATCGGTGAATTGCAGCCGTTAGCAGTGACGTATTGTGAGCGATGAACAAGAAAACATTCGATCCATTTTAAAAGATTACCATCAATATTCAAATGGGTTAGTTTGTGGATTAGAAGTTTGTGACAGACTTTATCGAAAGCTTTTGAGAAGTCTAAAAAATGCAGTCAGCGCATGATGAACGATCAAGAATTCGATGCAACTGATGAGTGAAGGATACGAGTTGAGTCTCGCATGAGTATGATTTCCTAAAGCCATGTTGTGCAGGTGAAAAAAAGTGTTATCTTCAAGAAAGTCGACGAGGTTTTTGAATACAATGTGTTCGAGTAGTTTGCAGCACGTGCTGGTGAGTGAGATGGGGCGATAGTTGGTTGCTATGTTTTTGTTACCAGATTTGTGAAGCGGAACCACCTTCCCAACCTTCCACTGATAAGGTAAAGTGCCTGTGTTGAGTGACTGTTGGAAAATTTTGGTTAGTGTAATAGAACTGTACGCGGAAGTGTTTTTTTAAGAACTTGGTGTTAAGTCGAAGCCAGGTGAAGAATTGTAGTCGAGTTTGTCAATAAGTTTAGCAACACCAGATACATGAACTATTACTGAGAACATGACTGGGTAATCATAGTTACGCAACTTGGGAAGTTGCTTATTAAGAACTCCCGAAAAAGTTTTGCTAAAGGTTTCGTTAAGGTGAGTTGCAGCACCATTTTTAGGAACAGGCTGCCCAGTAGAGTCGTCCAATAGGATTAAGTTATCAGAAACAGGTCTAATTATTTTTAAAATTTTCTTAATGCTAGTTTTAAGAATAGATGGAAGAGTAACAGTAAGGAAAGTACGTTTAGCAAGTTTTAACGCTTGAATATATTCGTTAGAAGCCGCCTTGTATGCCGTCCAACGAGAAGCACTCGAGGACAACTTAGCTGAGCGGTAGATACGCTTTTTACGGTTAGAAAGACGTTTAATGCGAGTGTTATACCAGGGCGCTTGTGGGTTGGAAGTTAAGGTACGGCTGGGAACATATTTGTTCATTAGTTCATTATCTTTATGAGTAAACATGTCCCAATTAGTTTGCACAGAACGGTCATCAAAGTTAGTCAGGAATGTGTCAAGAAACGTGCATAACTCGCTATTGATGGCCTCGAAGTTTGCTCTCCTGTAGTCGAGTATTGTTTTCTTCTTCCTGATATTTTTCGAATGGTTGGCACTAATGGTAAAATGCATAGCAGAATGGTCACTTAAAGGCGGAAGGAAGGTAATGTTGGAAGTTAGTTTGGGTTCAGTAGTAAGTACTAGGTCGAGAGTGTTTGAGATACTAGCAGTATTCCGAGTAGGTTGAGTGACCACTTGCGAAAAGGTAAAAGTGGAAAATAAATCTAAAATTATTTGGCCTGAGACGAAAAAGGCAGTAATGAAGGAGGTTGAGTGTTCAATTTAACGTTCGAAAGGTTAAAGTCGCCTAATAAATAAAGGGGCGACGATTGAAAGCGTGATGATACGTTATTAATCACATCGTGCAATTCGCTAACGAATGTGGGTGAGGAAGAAGGAGATCGGTAGCATACGCCTATAATTGCCTTCTGGTGATGAATGTTAAATGTAGCCCAGACGATTTCGAGGTCAGTAGCAACAGAAATTCGTGAAGAAGGAATGTCGTTAGAAATAGCAAGTAGAACGCCGCCTTCACGACGCGCAGCACGATCCTCCTTATAAATAGCGAAGCGATGGGCATCCTCAAAGATTTCGGAATCATTAATGTTGCTCGAAAGCCACGTTTCTGGTAAGGCGACAATGTGTGGAGAACAAGTGTCAATCGCCGAGGACAATGAAAAATATTTGTTCAGCACACTTCTAATATTAGTAAAAAATATGGACACATGGTGTTGTGAAGTCTGTCCACTTCCCCTTTCGCTCCGCTATGTCAAATTACCTGCGGGAACTATGTTGCTTGCGCTTTCGCCCTGCGACGGTTTTTCTGTCACGCATTTCATTTAGGCGTCAAAAACGTAGCACCTGTCGTTTATAAGTAGCTTGTCGTATCTTAGTTTAAACGCAGTTGCGCCGGGCTGACTTTTACCAAACTCGATAAGATTTCCCCGAGCGAGACGGGTTGCGGGGGAGTAATCTTCGCTGAGAGTGATACTGCTTGTTTTGAGGTAATTACGTAGTGCAAGAACATTTTCTTTTATTTTAAAACTCAAGAAATTTACAATTACGGGTCGGCATTTTCCTGGTGAAAAAACGCCTTACCGATGAGCACGTTCAATTGAGTCGGATGAAAAAGATAGAAGTACGGTTTTCAAAGCAGAAATAATCTTGTTCTCGGTTTGTTCCCATGTTTCTTTAGCGTCTGGAATGTTGCGAATGATTAGATTGTTTCGCCGAGATCTGTCTTCAAGCTCATTGGCGCGAGCTCGCAGAATTGCGTTTTCTTCTTTTAGGGCCCCGACAGTGCTCTTCATAGTAGACAGTACTACGCCCTGTGCCTCGAAATTATTGCATTTTTCTTCGATACCGTCCATCCGTTTGCTCAATACTGTGAATTTCGCTTCCATATTTTTTGGCCATTCTTGATAGCTTTAATATCGGCAGCTTGTTCGGCTAAAGTTTTTTAGGACTGGAGTGAGCGGGTGTGTATATCTTTAATAAAGCGAAACATTATCTCCATTTGTTCTGCAGGGTCGTCAGGCAGTGTTTCAATATCAAAAAGTGCGTCCGCCCTAGTATTAGGCCCAGGGTTTGTCTCAACATCCCCTGAACAGATTAACAATAAGGCAAATTACGAATTCAAGCATTCACAAATGGTCTCACACAGCACCCCTGGGCACGGGAACAGCACTAAGAAGCGGTCATCACTTTTTCTAGCGTATAAGGAAAGTTTAGTACACACCTGCACAGGACAGAAGCAAGAGTTACGGGCCATGCCGAAAGTGCTGCTCGAGTGCCCACTGAAGGTGAAGTTTCCAGGGAAGTCGTTTAAATGTTCCTTGATGGACGATGCAGTGGTCGATGTGGTTGGCGCACGGAAGACGAGCCTTGCTGATGACACCACGGCAGGAAAATGCGCGTCCACATCGATGCAAAGACAGGTTGTGTCAGGAAGATGCGCGGAAACGCATTCCAAGTCGGTCAGTGTGTCCGTTGATAGCGCCAACAGGAGTGCGATAGCAGCCTGCACAGGACAGAAGCAAAAGTTACGGGCCATGCCGAAAGTGCTGCTCGAGTGCCCACTCGAGAAAATTGCTGCACCACTTACTGGTCTAACTAGAGACGACACGCCGTTCATCTGCCGCTCTGAACAAGAAGAGCTGCAGATTGGATATTTCGACGAGGACGCCGAAACAGAAATTCATACCGACGCCAGTAACGTAGGTCTGGGTGCGGTGCTCGTACAGCGGCAGGAGAACGACGAAAGCTTACGCCAGTCGCACCCTATCACGACCCGAGTCCAATTACACTACCACGGAGAAAGAGTGTCTTGCCGTCGTATGGGCACTTGCCAAGTTTCGACTTTACCTCTATGGCCGCCCATTCAAGGTCGTGACGGATCATCACTCCTTATGCTGGCTGGCAAACCTAAGAGACCCTTCTGGACGACTGGCACAGTGGAGCCTGCGCCTGCAGGAAAACGACGTGACCATCGTGTACAAGTCAGGCCGCACACATGACGATGCCGACACATTGTCGCGCGCACCTGTTGAATCTGCCGATCAACACATCGAAAACGATAGCGCTTTTCTTGGCGCCATAAGAGGTGCAGACGTATCGACACAGCAGCGAGCAGACTGTGAATTGCGCCCCATAATTGAACATCTAGAAGGCCGCAACGTCACTCTGCCCCCGCAAATTGCTCGCGGTTTGTCGTCGTTTTGTTTACGACAGGACGTCCTTTACAAGAAGAATTCTGCTGCCAGCAACAACACCTATCTTTTGGTCGTACCCGCAGAGCTTCGTGACGAAATCCTGTTCGGATGCCAGGATGAGCCTGCATGCGTCTGGCCACTTGGGTTTCACTTGAACCCTTGCCAGGGTACGAAAATCGTACCACTGGCCGAAACTCGCCACTTGTGTTAAACAATACGCCTAAGCCTGCCGTGAATGCCAACGTCGAAAGTCGCCGAATGTGAAGCCTGCGGGATTGCTGAATCCTATCGAGCCGCCTCGAGGGCCCTTCGATCAAGTCGGCATGAACCTCCTGGGCCCGTTTCCGTTGTCTACTTCCGGAAACAAGTGGATAATCATCACCACGGACTATTTAACCCGCTATGCTGAAACAAAGGCTCTTCCTAAAGGCACAGCTTCTGAGGTTGCACAGTTTTTCGTACAGAACATCGTACTACGTCATGGCGCCCCATCCTGTGTCATCACAGATCGAGGAGCGGCGTTTACGGCAAGGCTGCTTGAAGAAGTTTTTCAGCTGAGTTACACCACGCACCGAAAGACGACTGCCTATCACCCTCAAGCAAATGGCTTGACTGAAAGGCTTAACAAAACAATGACCGGCATGCTGTCGATGTACATAGATGTGCAGCATAAGACGTGGGACGAGGTACTACCATACGTCACGTCTGCGTACAACACCGCTACGCAAGAGACCACACGCTTCACGCCGTTTGCTCTTGTTTACGGTCGTGAAGTGCAGACGATGATAGAGCCATGTTACCATGTGACACTTCTGACAATCTTGATGAAGATACTGAGCGTTTCGTGCAGCGTGCCGAGGAAGCACGCCAAGTGGCTCGCGTGAACATCAGGAAACAACAGTGTATTGACGCGCGACACTACAACCTTCGCCACCGACAAGTTGAGTACCAACCGGGTGACGAACTGCTAGTTTGAACCCCCGCCCGCCGTAAAGGCCTTTCGGAAAAACTTCTCAGTCGGTACTTCGGCCCGTACAAAGTGCTTCGGCGAGTGAGTGACCTCAATTATGAAGTCCTTCCTGACGGCACCCAGCCAGCACGACGCGACAACCGCGGCCCGAGATTGTGCACGTAGTGCGGTTAAAACCATATCGCACACCGCAATAGTCGTGGTTTCCGGACCATTACGTTTCTCCTGGGACAAGTCTTTCTGCCCGTCCATGTTTTGTTTAGCATCGAGTCGATGTTCTTCTGGGAGGAGGGGTAATTCCACGCGCTTGTGCCACTTGCTCCCAGAAGAAGACGAGAACAGTCTTGTGCACGAGCTAGCTCCTTGGTCTTTTGTCGGTGCTGCGCTGCCCCTTTGGCGACTCGGACTTACCTTAACGGCCTCTTTTAGAAGTTGCCTGTTCATTAAACGTGACAATATTGGCGAAGTAATAAATGGGGAAAATTGCAAAAGCTCTCACAGCACTGCTTTGCTGGACTCTGCTAGAAAACTGCGTTTGTAATGATGAAAGCGTCAAGACAGGAAATGACACCCCACTGGGCAATGTTATATATGTGTACCAACACATGTGAGGGGCAGCAAAACCATCTGTTTATTAAGACTGAATGCAACAACACAGCAAAGTGCTGTTTCACAATATAGCACCTTTTCATATGCGCTTCTGCCAAGCTGCCGTATGCAAGCTGCTGTATGCACTGATGCATAAACACATTAACAAGGGTAAGACACGAAGTAACTGTGCAAGCCACGTGATGCTTTTAACATTTTGTAATTGTCAATGTTTCTGTTGTCACAGCTGATAGAACTTTCTTTGCGGCAAGTTGGTTAATCACGTTGCGGCAACAGCACAAGAAGCAAGGTCAGAATAGTAGGAGAAAACAAAGCAAGGTGACAGACTGAGGAGGCAAGGTAGACAAGAGAGAATGGCTTTAATGACATCGAAGAGGTCAGCCCTGCTATTCACTGGACTTGGTGCTTTGAATGAGACGAGTTAATGGAATTGTAAAGAAAGTCGTGGCTGCAGCATGCTTACAAGAACAAAAGCAAAGATAAAAGGATAGAAATAGGAAGAAATACATTCACGCACGGAAGCACTCACATATTCACACACATGAACACAAACGCGAGCGCGGAAACTAAGATCTTAAATGCAAAAAAAAGGGGGAAATATACACAATATACACAAACACTCAAGAAAACACGCACACACATTTAACGCAGACGCGAGAACTATTAGGAGTCAGTTCACAAGCAGCTGTGCCTACTTTGTCGTACTTTTTTTTAATGTACACATTGGCTCTGTTGCCTTCACTGTCATCGAATTTTTTTAGTACCGACATATCACGACAAAGCGCAAAGCTGTGTTGTGGGAAAGCAAGTCGAGCGCTGGCAGCACAACTTATGCGCGATTGTGTCACAGCAGGCATTCTACAGCTGGCGCGTGCAGTGAGCGAAGAGTTCTAAGCCACTCAGCGACGCGAATTCATGCCAAGCTCCTTTGTAACTGTGCCAGTGTATCGGTCATAATTTTATATTAGCACTAAGGCTGACATTAGGGAAACAAACACTGCTCCCAAACGCCTGACCGTTAACAATCCAATAACATTCGCTCAAGCAGCGCGTGCGTGTTAGTCACTGATTGTTAGCATTGGTGGAAAGCAATCAATCGACGGTGCTACACAACACTCGAACGACGCTGCTAGACGCTCGGCTATCTTATCACACTGCTGCCAACGATCGGTCGTTTGCACGCTGAGCTGGCAACAACGAAATTTTGCGTTGGAGGTAGCTTTCGGAAATCTTTTCTGTTGAGAAACTCGCAGGTTGGTTTCATCCGCGCACGCTTTTCTCATTTATCCTCATAATTGTTTTGCTCCATCACTTCGCCACGGCCGACGAGGAACGCAGGGGCACAGCACACAAACACACCCGCCGCTCACAGTAGGTACCAGACTTTGGCAAACTCTCCTCGTCGTAACTTCACTTAGGAGCAAAACAAAACACCATGCACGATGTTTGTTTGCAGCGGTATGTCGCCGCGGGATCCTGTTTCCAGACGAAGCGCAGCGCTGAGTCACCGATGTTCACTGCAATCTTTCTTCGCCGCCTCACGGCTCAGAACAAACGAACGCGGTACAAATTGTGCATCGCAAGCTCACAATAAGATTTCCGGCATGACAGACCACCACAAACAATTCGAATTCACTGTGACGAAATGAGACGCACACAGGTGACGCGACTCTGCCCAGTCCGAAGCGAGGGCGGCCATGTTAGGCATGTTCTCCGTCGGTGGGGTCACCGGCCGTCCGGCTCATGACTTCACCTGAAGTGCGCGCCTATTGGTGGAGGCTCGTTTGCACCCGCCTTTGAGGGGCAAATGTCGCTGCCTTCTAAAGTTGTATCCGACTATAGACTGCTCAAAGCTCAAGACCACAGTGTAAGATATATACTCTTGAGGTGAGGACACTGGCGAGACGCGATCGACCAGATATTGTAGCAACGGTGCGCGTCCGTCGGCCCGGCGACGGCAGCGGATACTGATCGGCGGGAAGACACAACTTCAGTTAAAACGAAGGCGAGAGCTTGCGAGGGCAAAGAACGCTCGGATACCACAAGCAGCCAGAAAACAGCGACTGCTAGCGGCTTCGCGTCGCCGTATCTCCTTCGTCAAGGTGATGCCGTCTCCCCCACGCCGTCCCCTCACCACGGTGACCTACTTTCGCGCGTCACTAAATCATTTCGGCTTGCCCCCCAAGCACCAGTTGCTACACCAACGGGTGATTCAACCAATAAAAATAAAAACACCGCATATCCACTAAGTGAATGAAGATGAGAGGGCGAAGCACCGGGGGATCATTCGGGTAACAGTGAATCCCCCGTATATATATATATATATATATATATAACTGTACATGTGTACAGTGTATACAGCGCTTATATAGCCCTTGTGCACCGCAGCGCCCCAAGCGGTCTCCATATAAACCAGAGCTACGGACGACGACGAGGGACCAGGCTCGGCCCTAAGGTGCTTCGCCCCTAAAACCTTTTCTGTCTTGAAGTTGCGTCATTAAAGAGAAACTGAGACATCCACCCAAATGTAGCAATTCGCTACTATGGAAACCCAACCGGGTTCCTCGAAAGAAAACCTCGCAGTTGAAGAAAAATTCGTCCTGGTCCGGGACTCGAACCCGGGACCACCGCCTTTCCGGGCAGCCGCTCTACCATCTGAGCTAACCAGGCGGCTAGCAGATGGCAGGGCGAAGTCGAATTTGTCAACAACTCGAAGCAAAGGCAAGTATATGATGTAATAGTTCAGCGGAAATCCGCTAGGTGGAGATAAGTAATTAAAGAGAAACTGAGACATCCACCCAAATGTAGCAATTCGCTACTATGGAAACCCAACCGGGTTCCTCGAAAGAAAACCTCGCAGTTGAAGAAAAATTCGTCCTGGTCCGGGACTCGAACCCGGGACCACCGCCTTTCCGGGGCAGCCGCTCTACCATCTGAGCTAACCAGGCGGCTAGCAGATGGCAGGGCGAAGTCGAATTTGTCAACAACTCGAAGCAAAGGCAAGTATATGATGTAATAGTTCAGCGGAAATCCGCTAGGTGGAGATAAGTAATTAAAGAGAAACTGAGACATCCACCCAAATGTAGCAATTCGCTACTATGGAAACCCAACCGGGTTCCTCGAAAGAAAACCTCGGTGGTCCCGGGTTCGAGTCCCGGACCAGGACGAATTTTTCTTCAACTGCGAGGTTTTCTTTCGAGGAACCCGGTTGGGTTTCCATAGTAGCGAATTGCTACATTTGGGTGGATGTCTCAGTTTCTCTTTAATTACTTATCTCCACCTAGCGGATTTCCGCTGAACTATTACATCATGAAGTTGCGTCGTACCGCCGATAGGTATCCGCTGCCGTCTCTGGGCTGATCGACGCGGGACGCTGCTACTTTAACTGGTCGATCGCGTCTCGCAAGCAAGCCGAGAAGCGTCCCCACCGAAAGAGTATACAGTATATCTTACACCATGTTCAAGACACAGTGAAGCTGGCCGATTGATTGCGTCTCTTGGTTGCAGCTAGGTCGAACTTGGCTATGTCGAAGTTTAAACTGGGTTGTAGCAAGGCCTATACTCGTGTACGTCATCGGTGCTAGTACTGGAAAGGTGCGCGGCGGTAGCACTAAAGTGCGGGGGAGCATGACGTCATACAAGCTGTGGCGGCGGCGATAGCGCTGCGATGGCGTGACGGCGCAGCGCACCTTTCCAGTACTACCAAAGCCTTTCCAGTACTAGCACCGATGACGTACACGAGTATAGGCCTAGCTACAACCAAGTTTAAACCTCCACATAGCCAAGTTCGACCTAGCTGAAACCAAGAGGCGCAATCAATCGGCCAGCTTCGCTTTGTCTTGAGCTTTGCACGGCCTAGTGCAAGCTTTCGCCTTTTTTTTACCTTTCCGTTTGTTGTGTCGCGGGTTTAAGCCAGTCAGACTAACCTGATGTATCTCTCTTCTCCCGGTCACGGGGATTCCCAAATTTGGCTAGCTTATATCAATATCCGAGAGTGGCCGATAGACTCATTTTTACGCAGTGGCATCAATTTATTTATTTATTTATTTATTTATTTATTATTTCTGACATACTGCCAATCCCAACGGGGATTTTAGCAGGAAGGGCACACATATAATAAGTATATTACGCAGGTGTAAAAAGGTTGAACATGTCACAAATATAAATTTGGAGTAATTACAAAAGGGTGCAGTTGCGCGTACAATGATTTAATAAGCACATAGAGTATAACATGTATAATGAATGAAGCCTTAATGCGAGAGTTACCAAGTGCGCGCCAAAAAAGAAAGGCACGTAGTAAATGAATATGCCATGCAACAATTATTCAACGTCTTTATACCGTGTGCTTGCGTTGTAGTGCACGTTAAAGAACCCCAGGTGGTCAAAATTAATCCGGAGCTCTCCACTATGGCGTGCCTCATAATCAGAACTGGTTTTGACACGTAAAACCCCAGAAAGCAGAAGAAGAAGAACGTCTTTATACAAAGGAAACGGTAAGGTTAAAACGCTACAAATAGTTTATATTTGGGAAATACGTAGGTAGTTTCCAAGTAGTGATAGGAATTTATCTTGATTATGACAAGTAGTTATATAAGTAGGCAGACTATTCCATTCCCTTATCGCATGCGGAAAAAAGGAAAACTTAAAGCAGTTTGTTTTGAACCGGTATTCCTGAAGAAAATGGGGGTGTTTATGACGTGAGGGTCTAGTGTCGGGGTTAGATAGGTATTTGGTACTATCAATACGAAGCGCATTGTGAAAAAGGTGAAACATCATTTTCTGGCGTGTGCGTTTGGCGCGATTTCTTAGGGTTAGCATTCCGGCTTTTTCCATTAGTTCGGTAGGGGAATCAGATGTGCGGTATTTGTTAAAAATAAACCTTACCGCTTTTCTTTGCACGCTCTCTCGTTTATTAATTAAGTTATTTGTAGATGGGGACCAGACGACGTTAGCGTATTCAAGTACTGGTCTAACAAATGTGTTATAGGCTAGAAGCTTCGTTGGGTGCGGTGCTGAATGGAGGCGCCTTTTCAGGAAGAATAGCCATCGTAATGCAGATGATGTTACGTGATTTACGTGTGCCTCCCACCTCAGGTCATCTGATATGATAGGTCCGAGATACTTGTGTTCTTTAACTGGGTTTAGTTGGGTGTTGCGGAGTGTGTAGGAAAAGTCTGATATAGCGTTTTTCCTGGTCATTCTAAGCAAAGCTGATTTACCTATATTTAATGTCATTTGCCATGCCATGCACCATTGTGATACTGATTTTAGGTCGTTTTCGAGGGTTAGTTGGTCATTGGGACAGTTAATTTCTTTATATACTATGCAGTCGTCAGCAAAAAGCCTTATGTTAGTCTTAATAGATGCAGGTAGATCATTAATAAAAATAAGAAATAAAATTGGGGCCAGGACACTACCCTGAAGCACACCTGATGTAACTTGGGTTATTTCAGATTTTTGGCAATTAATTTCGAGAAACTGTGTACGGTTTGTTAGGTAAGCACAGATCCAGTCACAAATGGGTCCTTTACCTAATATTGATTCAGTTTTTATACTTATTTTTTATGGGATACTCGATCAAATACTTTGGAAAAGTCTACTAACATGAGATCTATTTGTTTTTGGTTGTGAATTGCTTGTGATACTTCGTGTATTAATTAGGTTTTTTTAGTTAGTGTAGAAAGACCTGCGCGGAAACCATGCTGGAATGGTGATAGAATTTTTTTTCTCGAGGTAGGTAGTAATGTATTTAAGGATGATCTGCTCAAGCAATGTGCATGTTGTACTGGTTAGTGAAATAAGACGGAAATTGGAAGCGTCTGTTTTGTTACCTCCTTTGTGAATTCGGATTACCTTAATCATTTTCCATTCGCTTGGGAGAGAACATGTTGTTAAAGATCTGTTAGGAATAAATATTTGGCCATCCATTCAGCATACCGCCTTAAGAATTCATTAGGTATGTCGTCAGGTCCAGCTTTCTTTTTGCAGTCTAGATTTAGCAATAAATTAAGGATCCCTGCCTCATTTAGGGATATGATTAGGTCCTTTGTTTCTTGGGAGAGTTTGGTTCCCTTGGTGCCTTACCTCCCACTTCAATTGCTGCTTCTGAGATCAGCTTAGTTACGGTTTCATTCATTGCCTCTATGTTATCTTCATCTTCCTGTTCTAAAGCTGCATATTTGTTTGCGAGCACCAGCCTGAACTGGTCTGCTTTTACCCTTACTGCGTCTAGGTTGGCCTGTTTCCTCTTGACTAATTTCACTCTTTCTCTCTTCAAATTGAGAGAAATCCTAGACCTCACTAACCTATGGTCACTGCACTTTACCTTACCTAACACTTCTACATTCTGCACTATGCTTGGATTGGCAGAGAGTATGAAATCTATTTCATTCCTTGTTTCTCCATTAGGGCTTTTCCAGGTCCACTTGCTGTTGCTGCGCTTCCTGAAGAATGTATTCATTATTTGGAGCCTATTCTTTCCGCGAATTCTACCAACATCTCTCCTCTTGCATTCCTAGAATCGATGCCGTAGTTGCCAATTGATTGCTCACCAACCTGATTTTTCCCCACTTTTGCATTGAAGTCGCCATGACAACAGTATACTGAGTTTGCAACTTTCTCATTGCTAATTCAACATCTTCATAAAACTGTTCTATTTCTTCACCATCGTGACTGGAGGTTGGGGCGTAGGCTTGTACTACCTTCATTTTGTACCTCCTATTCAGCTTTATTACGACGACTGCTACCCTCTCATTAATGCTGCTGAATTCATCAATGTTGCCCGCTACGTTGTTATGTACTAGAAATCCTACCCCGGATTTCCTCTTATCTGGAAGACCTCTGTAGCAGAGGACGTGGCCGTTAGTCAGCACTGTGTAAGCCTCACCAGTTCTTCTAACCTCACTAAGGCCAATAATATCCCCGGCAATGCCTGATAATTCCTGAAATAGTTCTGCTAAGCTAGCCTCACTCGAGAGGGTGCCCGTGTTGAACGTTGCCAGGTACAGTTACCATTGGCGGCCTGTCCGGAACCAGAGATTCTTAGCACCCCCTGCCACGTCGCAGGTCTGACCGCCGTCTTGGTCAGGTGCTCGGCAGTCGCTGGGGACTGAGAATGGCTGGATGGAAAAACTTTATTTTGTTCCATTGGGTCGCGCTAGTTTCCTAGCCCGAAGCGGGCCGCTGCTACGTTGGGACCGAAAGGCCTAGCCTATCGGCCGCTTTGCGGGGGACTGAGGGCCATGGGTTTATTGTCGGAGTCATGAGGGAGATAGTGGCCGAATACTGCACCAGGGAGGCCAATTCCTGTTCTGGTGAGGGAGTGAATAGAACTTGTTGCTGGGCGAGTTGGTTGACATCTGAGGAAAGCATGATTGCGCGAACAGGAAAAGAAAGGCTTGAAAAGAAAAGTAGGAAATGATAGGTCAGGCGCTGAACTTCAACTGTTTTATTCTTACAGCAGAGCAATAGGGATTCAACAAATGCGCATGTGTATGTCAGAGTCGTCTAAGGCGATTACAGTGACGTGTTTAGCAGCTGCATCTCGTTGTGAAACGGAACAACAGACGTATCACTAAACAACTAGTGCCTCTCTGTTTTATGTGATAGGCCTCCAAAAGTTCTCTGGAAGGGCACGCGGTATATATACCACAACTTTATATCCTAAGTAGAAGAGCCGCCACGGTTACTCCAAAAGTACTCAAAACGGGGGGCTCGTGCCACCGGAGTGGGACCGCCACCTTAAGGACCGCACAAAGAGCGATGGAACGAAAAATCTTAGGAGTAACGTTAAGATACAGGAAGAGAGCGTCGACCAGAGAAGAAACGGGGATAGCCGACATTCTAATTGACATTACGAGGAAAAAATGAAGCTGGGCAGGCCATAGAGCACTGCACGGGCCTGATTTTTCGGCCCGAGCCGGGCCCGGGCCCGCTTTACGAGGCCCGAGCCCAGCCCGGGCCCGTAATACAAAGCACGAGCCCGGGCCGGGCCTGGGCGTACATGACCGAGACCAGCCCGGGCCCGGCCCGGGCCCGTGGTTAGCAAGCCCGGGCCCCTGTTACTGAGCCAGGGCCCGGCCCAGGCCCAGGCGTTTATCACTAAGCTTAGCTAGGGCCCGCGTGTGCATGACCAGGCCCAGCCTGTAAGAAAAAAAAACTTTTTTTTTACTTACATATTGTACTGTATCTGTCAGCCTCACCTTCTAAGGTTTAAAAAGTTGCAGTATAAAGCAATAAAAGGCCGAAATCTTTGTTTCTCACACGGGAACATCAGTATTCCGGCCCATTGGCTGTGCTACTATTTTTCTGGTGTTGCGCATACACTTACCTTGATTTGTACGATATGGTTCTATGATGTCATTTAGCATCGAAATATACAGGGCGTTTCATTTTAGCTGAACCAAAATTTTAAAGATTACCTGTGGCAGATAGCGCAATTATAATCCTTGATCTAAACTACTCGATGAGGCGGCCATTACTTACACGAGAAATAAAAACACCTAATTGAAGAATTAACGTTATTACGCTAATTAACGTTTTAATTATTTATTTTATGGCACATGTATCAATCTACGAATTATAGCCGCCGAGTTCGCAAGGCGTATCCACTTGGAACGAATTCTCAGGACTATTCTTTCATGCTGTTTACCATGGTCGTGTCGGGATTGAAAATACAAAATATTTGCTTGCACCTCACTATGTCAAAATTAAAAAATTAAATTATGAGGTTTTACGTGCCTTTTATGAGGTTTTACCACCTGGGGTTCTTTAACGTGCACCTAAATCTAAGTACATGGGTGTTTTCGCATTTCGCCCTCATCGAAATGCGGCCGCCGTGGCAGGGATTCGATCCCGCGACCTCGTGCTCAGCAGCCCAACACCATAGCCACTAAGCAACCACGGCGGGTAATCACTATGTCTCAGACAGAGTTGATCATATGTTCAAGGTACGGGAAATCACATGCAAGACTGATTTATTTCGATTGTCTTTTTTTCCTAGAACATTCCGCGAATGGAACCAATTGCCGTCAAACATTGCCTCTGTTATGTCTAATGATGTTTTCTTTTCTATGTTAGCATAACCGCGTTCAAGTTTGTTTCAATGACATCTGTATTTTTGGGACTGATTGTGATTAGTGGTTATTTTTATTAGTTGTGTGACTGACACTGTATGTATTTTTTTATCTTTTTATGTATACCCTCCCCCACTGTAATGCCTGTTAAGGCGCTGTGGGTAATAAAATAAATAAATAAATAAACAAGTTTCGAGATAATAATTTTCGATGTGTCCAACGAAATCAATCAAATCAAATCAATTTATTGTCCAGTTTACATGCTGGACGGTCATTTTGGACTAAAAGCTACATATGTAGCTTGACATATGTACATTTATAGCTGGGCAGGCCACGTAATGCGTAGGATGGATAACCAGTAGACCATTAGGGTTACAGAATGGATACCTAGAGAAGGAAAGCGCAGTCGAGGTCATAAAGTGGACATAAAATATGGCTGGTGATGATGATGATAATAATAACACTTTTTCTTTTCTTATTGCATTTCATGTTGGGGCTGAGGCCGTTATTTATGGCTGTGGAAGCATTCCTCAAGAGCACTGCCATATTCGAATTGACTGTGTGCTAGCTTCAATGTTGAATTTTCTAATACAATTCTTTTTTTGGTGTCAAGCAAATTCCAGCCTGTGTTTAAAGTATTCTGTTAGAAACACATTTCAAGTATTGTACATGAACGACTGCGTAAATGATAATACATTCATTCGTAGATTTCAATATAATTTCTAGCTTTCCTCGAAGAAACGTTTCAAGTCTGTCTTTGTTACGACTTTAGTATGGATCGTTTTCGGAGCGCTGCAATAGCGTTCTTGGGCCATTATATTTCGTCTTACGTGTCCTTTGTATTCTGCTGAACTGGAACAAGTAAGGCCTCCATTGGAAGCCGCGTTCTTCGCTTCTGTGTGTGGTATGTCTTTACCCATGCGTGTGTGTAAGCGGGTGCGTGCTATGTGTGTAATGATCCCCACGCATTTTATATGGCGCGAACTAGAGGTCAAAGTGTACCACAGTGAGGGTCTCCCAGCTCTGTCCTTTTATTTTATTGTGATAGAAACTTTATGCAGACTCCAGACGCGCTTTCTGCCGTCAGCATCACCGTCACCGTGAGGTTCCGTATCAAGTTCAAGGGTTATAAAATCATGGCCGCGCGCAGTATGCTGTATGTACGAGCGAAAGAATGCGAGGGTAATCTGGGATAGCGGCTCATTCCTGCGCAAGCAAGGGAGGGAAGCGGGAAGGAAGCGTGCCGTCTTCCGCCGCGCGGAGCGCTCCGGGGATAGAGAGGAGTAGGGACGCGTTCTACTCCGGGCGGGCGCGCAAGGCTCTGGTGGAGTGCAGGGAGGGGGGGGGGGGGCGCATTTTAGTTTGGGTGGCCCCGGCGGTGGCGCCCGCCCACCCGGGCCGCGGTATCTTGAAAGTCATCCGTGTCGGGGCACAGTCCGCGGTGCGCTGTGTTTTTCCGGCTCAGTTCGCGTTGACGCGACACCTGCACGAATTCGCTCGCGGCCGCGCTTCCTCCCTTCAGCGCTTTGACAGCGAGTATCCGCGGTAATTGAGTCACATGTGTTCATGTCTGCTTGTGCGTGCGTGAAACAATGCTCGTTCGTTTAGTTTGTATGCCTATGTTTACAAGTTTATACGGCCTATAAAACTACTATTCTTACTACGTATAGTTGTCCACTAATTAGCTATCGCAATCGATGCCTCGCCTTTCGGGCGAAACTGAGACTTTCTTTGCAACAAGACGGCAAGTTGGGCCAGTTGGTTGGAATTCATCGCGAGGATCGTAACAGCGCAAACAAGACAGGGGCAAAAGGAAGGAAAATCGACAACACAGCGCCGACTCTGAACTGATATTTTATTGAAGGATCGTCTAACATATATACCAATTTCAAAGAACCATGACATGACAATATTGAAAATATGCTCATATAACAATATTGCTTATTGACAATATGCTCAAGGATAAGGAGGCAAAAGGGAAATGCACTGTCAAACATGTGAACGGCTCCATCACATGTGTTAACCACGTTGTGTATGCCATACCGTTATCTTGTGGTACTGAGTACGTGGGCCAAACGAAACGCTGTGTAAACGTTCGACTTAGCGAGCATGAGCTGTCTCTTCAAGGGGTTGCGCCACTTCATCTTCCGGAGCATTGCAAGTCCTGCGGGTGTCGCTCCCTTTTTGACAAGGCTTCTATCATCTTTAAACACACCAACCAATTGACAAGAGAAATCGCTGAGGCATACAATATAACGATTAGGGGCAAGGCATGTATCAGCGAACCGCCAATCGCTCTTCATGACAAGGAATTTCATTACTTCTGCAACTCTTGATTATGCCTAGTTTGTCACTGCGGCCTCGATGTATCACTGTGTCTTGCGCATGTCATGGTTCTTTGAAATTGCTATATATGTTAGACGATCCTTCAATAAAATATCAGTTGCGAGTCAGCGCCGTTTTGTAGATTTTCCTTCCTTTTGTCCCTGTCTTGTTTGCGCTGTTACGATCCTCACGATGAGACTTTCTTTTTCAGCCACTAGTCACCGCTGCCGGCCGCATTCTTACCATTGAGGTTTATACAAATTCAAGTTTCTGCTGTAATTTTGGTGGGCACAGCCATGTTAGCTCAGTGGCTATGTCGCTGCACTGCTCAGCAGGAGCACGCGGGTTCAATTTCCGGGCGAGGCGGCCTCAATACTACGAGGCTGATTGCAAGAAACGTTCGTTACTGTGTCCTGTCCTAGGAACACTAAAGGGAAGCACTTAATCAAATTTGACTAGTAACATATTCTTAAAAAACTGTTTTTTTATTAATTTTCTCACAATAGGATGATTATTATAAAAAGGGCCAAAGTTAGATTTTTTTTTATTTTGTGCCGAGTCCTAGCACCGTCGTGATTGTGACGTCTTGCGATCGGAAGCATTTACTTTTTTTATGGGTCGCGCTGTGGCTCCATAAATGTTCTTCAAACTCGCGAAGTTCATTCTTTGGTTCTTTTAGAATACAAAGCAGTCCATTTTTCCATTGATCGAGTTAGCTATGCCTTAGGTGACACTGTCAAAATGTGTGACGACAACGCTAGTTGGTGCGACTAGAGCGCTGCATGGGCCGATATTTTCAGCCGGGCCCGGCCTGGGCCCGGTTTTACGTTGGGCTACCCACCCGAGCCCGACCAAAATTTTATGGTGAGACCCGGGCCCGGCTCGGGCCCGAAAATAATCTACGTTACCCGCCCAGCCCGGCCCACCACCCCTTTACCTTAGGCTTAAGCCCGGCCCGAGACCGAAAAAGATCACCGAGCGGCATTAAAAAAATTAAATGAAGAAGAGAATGAAACGAAGTCATTCTTAAGGCATATATACATGTCATATGCAATTATAAAAAGCATTTGAGCGGTCTGAACGCAAACACCAGCGCGCGAAGTAGTACGAATGACCCTGCCGAGCAGTATCGTCAGCAGTTTCCAATGGCGCGACCTTGATGCGGCCCAATGATGATCATGATGATGATGACGATTTATTGTCATCCCGTTTGAAACGGGGCGGCGACAAATAGTCACCTAGCCTGCTTGATTTAATCAGGTATACTATACATGTTTCTTATCTAGCATTTTTGTATACCTCTCATTATCATTTTTCGTTTTCAAACGTTTACCTTCTGCCGCTGCCTATGCCTATGATCAGGTCGTATCCATCTTTTCCCTGCTTTTCTTCCACCAGTACTCTAATCGTCTCTTGCTGATCTCTACGGTTCATCTGTTTATGTTTCATTCTACTTTAAACCCAAGCGCTTCTGGGAGTTGCACGTTACCTACGGTTCTCTCTGGGTGGATCCTGTCGCGTTCCATCAGGATGTGCTGAGTGGTTTTCTGGATCTTTACTGCAGCATACACATGTCTGATCTAGTTCCGAATATTTGTTCCGATATGTTTTCGTCCTTAGGCAACCAGCTCGAGCCTCAAATAGCAAGGCACTGCCCTTTGTGTTATCCTACAGATTTTCCTCCTAATTTCTTTCTTTTCATTCTTGTAATCTCCATTGTCCTTTTTGTTTTCCATTCTCTGCATCCAATTCACGGTCTCTATTTCTCTCACTTCCTTTCTGATGACTCCTAGTTGTCTATTTACAGTTTCGATTATCCTGTACTTGGTCGCCAATTTCCTTGACCTCTTCCTCCATTCTGTGTCCACGCTTTTGATGTATAGATACTTGTGCACTTTAGCCACCCATTTATTTTCATCCATGTTCCTGAGCCTTTCTTCAAAACTAATTTGCTCTGTGCCTCTCTGAATAATCCACTTCTATCGCAGCGCCGCTACAGTATTTTAGATCCGAGAGCATCTTATGCTCGGGCAGTGTCTGTTCTGCGGCGTCCGCACCCATACTGCGCATGCGCAACTCCCCCTCAATCTCCTCTCCTACGCAGGTGTGCGCTCTCCTCCTCCCATCTCCGCCACAGGTGCGGCGCAGCAAATCATTGTATATAACTCTCTCTCCCTAAGGGTACGCCGGTAGGCGGCGCAAGTGTCGCGGCGCAGTATAAAGCGCGCGTTTGCTGTGCTTTCGTCATTCTCTCTCTGTGCAACGATGTGCGAAATGCCATGAACAACGTCAACGTCGGCGCTAGTTGCAGCGGCAGCGCCACCGCCGCGGACAGACAGACAGACAGACAGACAGAAAAACTTTATTTGTAGCAAGTGAGTTTAAACTTCTGTAAGTCCCTGGACCACCGCACGGTCCCACACTACGTCGAGACGGTCATGTTGCTTTTTTTTCATGATGTCGGCGGCCCAAGCCACCGCAGCAAGCTGCGATGTCGGGTCTGTAGACGGGAGCAGGACCTCCCAGTCCTCCAAGCTTGAGATGGCGGGCTGTCCGTGCGGGGGAGGATCAGCAGGGCAGCCAAAAAGGATGTGGGAGATTGAGGCGTGAGGGTCGCCGCATAAGGAGCATGTAGGGGAGGAGCCACAGTAGTGGGATAGCAGCTGAGGGGATGGGAGAGAGCGGGTCTGGAGGCGTCTCCAGAGGATCTGTGGGAATGGGTAAGGGGATGTGGGGAGGAGGGTAAGTCTGACGATCCAAACGGGATACATGGCGTGAGCTCTGCAAGCTGTGCCGCCCGCTCCCTGGAGAAGCCCGGATCGAGGCTGTCCTGGCCCGGCAAATCAAACCTCGGGCCAATTTATCGGCAGCCTCGTTTCCGGTGTTCCCAGAGTGAGCCGGCACCCACCGGAGCTCTACCCTGCGGGGTAAACTCTGGGTGGGGTGTTCAACAGTGCCAGGCAGGGGTGTGAATCCTGCCTTCTGGCCAAAGTTGGATAGAGCAGTCTTGAATCGCTAAAGATGTATTCAGCATACGAATGTGCAAGGGCTAAGGCGATGGCGGTCTCCTCTGCCTCCTCAGGTGTAGAGCCCGAAGGAAGATGATGAGTTAGTGGTCGGGGCTGGGTTGGGTTGTAAGCAACTGCTACAGCGTCATGCGTTGTACATGCGGCATCTACCCAAATGGCATTCTAGGCTTGTCCGTAATACTTTTGGAGGGCATTTGCTTGAGCTACGGGCGAGAGATGTGATGCTGAGGATGGTCGTTTCGAGGAAGGGGATTAACTACGAGGGGGGTATGAATGTGTAGAGGAATGGCTATAAGGGTTGACTGATTAGCGGGTATGTTGATGCGAAGGGAGGCGAGGATAGGGCGGCCAGTGGCGCTCGCGGCAAGTCTTAAGTACGCGTCTGAAGGTGCGCCTCAACTAGTTGAGGAAGCCTGTTATGCATGCCTAGTGCAAGGAGTTTGGCTGTGCTAGTGTTGCGGGGTAGGTTTAGGGCTGCCTTAGTTGCAAGGCGGATCATGGCATTCACGGGCTCGGTTTCCGTGCGGTTCAGCTTGAGATATGGGGTGGCGTACAGAATGCGGCTAAGCGTAAAAGGATGTACAACTTTCATGTTGTCTGCTTCGTCTAAACCCTTGTGCAGGGAAGATACGCGGTGTAGAAGCTGCAACACTGATTGCGTGGAGGTCTTGAGTGTTTTAAGGGTATGGTCATTGCGTACACAAACCTGCAGGTGGAGGCCAAGGATACGCAGGGTGGGAGTGAGGGGGAGAGGGGATCCTTGTAAAGTGATTTGGACGGGCGAGTTAGCGGCAGATTTTGGTCTAATTAGGAGGAGCACGGACTTAGCGGGGGAACACTCGAGACCGATAGATGATGCGTGAGTGGAGATGGTGTCGGCTGCTAATTGTAGAGTTTCCTCAATTTCACCGTCAGAGCCATGAGTGGTCCATGTGGCAATATCATCAGCGTGCAGGGTATGCTTTAGGTGTGGGATGACATTGAGTTTCTGGGCTAAGGGGATGAGAGCAATATTAAATAGAAGTGGGGAGAAACTGCGCCTTGAGGGGTTCCGAACTCGCCAAGTGTATAAGGTGGTGGGCTGAGCTGATCAATGTGCAAGGAGGCAGTGCGGCCAGAGAGGAAGGCGCGAACGTTGTTGCAGGTTTTAGGGCCTACCTGTAGTGCCTGCAGTTCCCGTAAGATGGCAGCGTATCAAATTCTGTCAAATGGCTTAGTCAGGTCAACTGCCAGAACAGCTTTAGTGACATGGGGGATGGTATCATCAAGCATGTCGTGCGTAATTTGGAGTAGGGCATCCTGCGCAGATAGATGCACACGAAATCCCACCATAATGTGGGGGAAAAGGTGATTCTCTTCCATGTACGTTGTTAGTCGGGCAAGGATTATGTGCTCGAAGGCCTTGCTGAGACAGGATGTAAGAGAAATGGGGCGGATGTTCTCGAGGGTGATGGGCTTGTGGGGTTTTGGGCCGCCGCGGCGCAGAGGAAGGCTCGGGAAGCCGAACGTAGACGTCAGCGTCGGCAAGCGGACCCCGAACTTCGGTATCGTCTTCAAGATACCGCGCGCACCGACGCTAGGAATCACGTACGACATCTAAATAAAGACGCAACAACCCCGTACAAACGTCTCCGCTCTTCTCAATACATTCTCTCACTCTAGCTTTCATTGGGTTGTGTTGCCAAGTGAAACGCAACAGAAACTCGATGCGCACCCCCCGATGCTTTCGCATCCCACCATGATTGCCCGTAGGGTGAGATGATGTGATTTTTTCAACGTCGGGCGCCTGACTGCAAAGCATGCGCCGCCCAGCTGCTCGTCCCACTCAACCGTATTCTAGTACACTATAGCCGAAGCGCAGCCACGACCAGTCGTGAGCGCAGCGCATGCATGGAGTAAATGGAGAAAGAAAGCTTCTCTTTCCTGTATGGTGCAGTGCGCTGGAGCTGGGCGGCCGTTTGAGAACATGCATGCAATCATGGATGGACGCAGTGCCATATTTCAGCCGCGTGACGAATTATCCTATCTAACCAGTCATCGTTTTACCAATTCGTCTTGAAGAATCAGCAGGTCGGGAACGCGCTTGCACCGCGCTGAAAGCATTAATTACATCGATTTAGGTAAGGAATACAATGGCATCCTTTGGTTTGAGGTGACTTCAGTCTTTCTGGACTTTTACATTCTGTTCAAACAGCGCAAAATAGATGGAAGAAGAAAAGGCAAGTACACAGGAATAGCACTGCTAGCTTCCAGCTGCGCCGGGGCATCAAGTTTTTCAGAGTCGAGACGCACGAGGATAACTCATTGCACGTTACATGCACACCACTAGACAGCCCGAGCCCGGCCCGGGCCCGCATCAAAATACCCGAGTCCGGCCCGGGTCCGGGTCAAAAGCACAGGCCATGGCTGAGCTCGGCCCGAGCCCGTGAAAAAACTACTACCCGGCCCGGCCGGGCTTGTCTTGTCTTGTCTTGTTTTAGCATTTTTTTCTGGCTTACCAAGTTTACTTTCACGTTAAGAGCAACTTGCTTAGTATTGCGGAAACAAAATTCAATAATACAGCTCAACCTGGAATATTGTTAGAAAAACTGTCCGCCCTTCCACTGGGGTAGAGATGGAAGACCAGCGAAGCGTTACTATGGTAGGAATTATGTATTTCCAATTATGACTATTAAGATGTGATGATGTAATTGGTTATTTGAACTATTAAAGAATGAGAAATATATATATCCGGTGGTTTTCATTTATGTAGCGACCACAGGGAACATGACCTTATGGTCACTACGGTACACCGCCATAGGGTGTGCGGCAAAAGGTGGGACGCTCTGCATAACACGTCCCCAACGGCGCGCGCGTTCGGTGCGAACGCGGGCAAAATGCCCCGCCGTCGACAACAGTTGTGTGCGTTGGTTGTGTGACCGCACACAACCGCTATCAAAACGCTGGCTACGTGATGAAACGGCTAAACGCAACACCCCCTAGACTAGAGGGTGTTGCTAAACGCCGTTGTCGACACTGTTAGGGGAGAGGCCGGTGAGCCCAGAGAGAGAGTCTGCGCCACAGGCGGCAGAGGCCGGCAGGGATCGCGTTGACATGCACTGCGAAAGTCGACTTACGCGTCTCAATCCACCCCGCCTGGCGCATTAATGTGACGCGCTTTCCTAGCGCATTAGCCCCGTTTACATGGATGCGATGCGCTAGCAAGTTGATGTGATGCGATGCGATGCGCCAGTTGTCGCATTCATGTAAACGCGGCTAGGGATGCGCGCAATGCGCCGCAGTGGGAGAGTGGGCACGTACACGCACAGTCTAGGGTGCCTCGATGCCCTCCTCGCCCACCGCTCCCCTTCCACTGGGATGTCGCGTTTGCTCTCAGCCGTGCGTTGGCTCCCCGTGAAAGCGCGCGTCCCCCGCCCTCGTGCGCTTTCACTCGCACATACAGCATACGCCCAATGAGATTTTATTGCGATAGCAATTATATGGACACTCAAAAGCAGATTTCTGCCGTCGCCGTCATCGTCGCCGTCGCCGTGAGGTTCCGTATGACGTCAATAGAGATGAAATCGTCGCCGCGCGCCGCCGAACGCTGTATGTGCGAGTGCAAGGGCGCGAGGGACGCGCTCTTTCACGGGGAGTGAACCCACGGCGGAAAACAAACGCGCGTTCTGCGCCATGCTTCCTTAAGGGCTGCAGAAGTAGGCGTCTCTTTCCTCCTTTACAATCACCAATATGTAGAGCAAACGCGCCTTCTTCCGACGCGCGAAAGGCTGAGGGGGGGAGAGGGGGAGGAAAGGGAGGTGACGTTTAGCTGCGGCACCCAGTGCCTATTTATATCAAAGGCTCCGGCAACAGTCAGCAACGCCGCACGCATTTTGTGTGAACGCTGGCAAAACGCCGACAGCGTCGACATTAGTTCTCCGTGTTGCCGGTGCTGCTGCATGTCCAAGTTTATACAGCTGATCAAGCTATTATCATTACTCCGTATAGCTCTACAAATTTGCTATCGAAATTGATGCTTCGCTTTTCAGGTGAAACTGCGACCACTTTTTATTGAGATAGCAATTATGGACACTCAAAGAGGATTTCTGCTGTCGTCGTCGCCGTCGTCGTCATCGTCGCCATCGCCGTGAGGTTCCGTATGACGTCAACGGCGATGAAATCGTCGCCGCGGTAGGTAAGTGGTTCTTGAGGGAAAGGGAAAGGTTGGCGCTATCTCGGACGCTGTATGTGCGAGTGAAAGAGCAAGAGGGACGCGCGCTTTTACGGGGAGCGAACGCACAGCGGTGAACAAACGCGCGTTCTTCGCCGTGCTCCCTGAAGGGCTCCAGAATTAAGCGTCTCTTTCCTCCTTTACAATCACATATATATATATATATATATATAGAGAGAGAGAGAGAGAGGGAGAGTAAACGCGACTTCTGTCGCGCGAAAGGCCGTGGGGGGACGGGAGGGAGGGAGGGGAGGCAACGTTTAGCTGCGGCACCAAATGCATATTTATATAAAAACGTTGAGAGGCGAGAAGGTGGTAAAGACTTCCGACGCTGCTCGACGAGTTTCCCGTTCTGATCTCGTCGAAAATCTCCGAGCCACCCCCAGAGGCCCTGGCAACAGTCACCAACGCCGCGTGCGTTCGGTGCGAACGCGGGAAAAACGGCGATGGCATCGACAAAAGGTCTGCGCGTTGCTGGTGCTGCGGTATGTCCAAGTTTATACAGCTGATAAAACTACTATTCTTACCCCCTATAGCTCTCTGCTAAGTTGCTATCGCAATTGAAGCTTCGCCTTTCGGGTGAAACTGCGACATTTTTTTTATTGTGATAGAAATTATATGGACACTCCAAGCGGATTTCTGCCATCGTCGTCGCCATCACCATCGCCGTGAGGTTCCGTATAGAGTCCAACGGCGATGAAATCGTCGCCGCGCGCCGTATGCTGTACGTGCGCAAGGGACGCGCTCTTTCACGTGGAGCGAAGGCACGGCGAAGAGCAAACTCGACTTCTTCCGTCACGCAAAAGGCCGTGAGGGGATGGGAGGGAAGGGAGGCGACGTTTAGCTGCGGCACCAAATGCGTATTTATATAAAAAAGCCGGCAGATCCCACGCCCTGTGGGAATCGATGTTTTGCGAAGTAGTGTGCGGGAAGCCTACCATGTTAATGAAACGAGCATGAGAGCACCAATACGTAGGACTCTTTCATAACCTACATGAGACGCATCTCATGACATTCAAGTCATGAGTGCTCAGGTCCCTTTATCAACACCTAAGAGACCGGTGAAAGCCTTAGTCATGCTCATGATTCTGACTTCGACCATCAACATTTAGCGTTTTCCTTCACTTGGTATCACATCCGAACCCATTCCATTAATTTCAAGTAATCATCTTTTTTTAGTGAGTCATTCTCATTTTTGCTGAGTCATGGTCATGACTTCGACTACCACTATCGTTTAGTGTTTCCTTCACTTAGTGCCCACGTGCAAACCCATTTCAGTGGTTTTTGAGTATTAATCGTTTTTCGATTAGTCATTGTCATTTTTGCTGACTCATGCCCATGGTAATGACTTCTAACATCATCCTTTAGTGTTTTTTTTTCATAACTTAGTGCCCACAACCCGCCGGGTAGCTCAGTCAGCTAAGGCGTTGCGCTGCTGAGCTCGAGATCGCGGGATCGAATCCCCGCCGCGGCGGCCGCATTTCGATGGAGGCGAAATGCAAAAACACCCGTGTGCTTGCGTTGTAGTGCACGTTAAAGAACCCCAGGTGGTCAAAATTAATACGGAGCCCTCCACGGACGGCTGCCTCATAATCAGAATGGTTTTGGCACGTAAAACCCCAGAAAGAAGAAGAAGAAGAAGAACTTAGTGCCCACATCCGAACGCATTCCAGTGATTTTTAGGTGTAATGTTTTTTTTGCTTAGTCATTCTCATTTTTGCGGAGTCATGGTCATGACTTTGACTTCTACCACAATCGCTTAGTGTTTCCTTCATTTAATATCCACGTCAGAACCCATTTCAGTGGCTTTGTGTTAATCTTTTTTCTCTGAGTCATTGTCATTTTCTCTGAGTCATGCTCATGACTATTACTTCTACCAGCGTCCTTTGTGTTTCCTTCTCATAGTACGGACGTCTTAACCCATTTCAGTGGTTTTTGAGTCTTAAAGTCTTTTATTGCGATATCAATTTTATGGACACTCAAAAGCAGATTTCTGCCGTCGGCGTTGCCGTCGCCGTCGCCGTGAGGTTCCGTATGACGTCATGAAGATGAAATCGTCGCCGCGCGCCGAACGCTGTATGTGCGAGTGAAAGGGCGCAAGGGACGCGCGCTTTCACGGGGAGTGAACGCACGGCGGAGAACAAACGCGCGTTCTGCGCCGTGCTCGCTTAAGGGCAGCAGAAGTAGGCGTCTCTTTCCTCCTTTACTATCGCCATATATGTAGAGCAAACGCGCCTTCTTCCGACGCGCGAGAGGCCGTGGGGAGGGAAGGGAGGCGGCGTTTAGCTGCGGCACCAAGTGCCTATTTATATCACAGGCTCCGGCAACAGTCACCAACGCGGCACGCATTTTGCGGAACGCGGGCAAAACGCAACGGCGTCGAAACAGTTCTGCGTGTTGCCGGTGCTGCTGCATGTCAAGTTTATACAGCTGATAAAGCTATATTCATTACTCCGTATAGCTCTCTACAAATTTGCTATCGCAATTGATGTTTCGCCTTTCAGGTGAAACTGCGACAACTTTTTTCTCTGATCATTGTCATTTATGCTGAGGCGAGACTTACATTTGAACTGCCCAGGTCACGAATGCTGCTTCACTGCAATGTTAATGCTCCTAAGCTCCACAATGAGTGACACCAGCAGGTTATGCATAACAGATGATGGTGTTGATGTGTGCCTATAGTAAAAGCAACCGGGTTGAACCACTTTTTCGAAACACCAACAAGAAGAACTACCATTGCTCGATCAGCAATGGTTGAAGTGCGATCAGTGCCATCATCTGTAAAACCCTGGACAATGTCCGTGCAGCATCATAACACAAATTCTTTTTGAGTGCTATTTCATCGAAAACTAAAGCACACGCTCGGTCCCGTTCATTCCAAGCTTGAGTATTTGTGGCAATGGAAGAAATGATTCCTGGAATTGTGCCTGGAGTCCATCTTCACATTGGCTAGCCACCTCCTTAATGAACGCCGGGAGGGCAAAGAAAATATGGAGCCAGAAATCGGTATGCTCGCGGACCACGGAAGTTTAAGTGAAGAGCAAATTTCTTGAACCACACGGGAAACCGCTTGCCTTGCCTTGGGCTGAAGCGAACATGTGCAGAAGAGTTAAAAACCCCTCGGTGACGTGCGGTCGGATAATGCCAAGGGCCTTTGAAGTCGATGACGGTGCTCGGTGAGGCTGCCTCAGCAGTCTTTTGATAGTTTTCCGCGTGCTGCTACTTTGTCTTGCAGACGTCGAATGGTTTGCTTGTATTTCTTTGATGGAGACCTTGCAGCTGGCACACAGGAAAGCACTGCAATAAACAAAAATTGATTAAAGCGAACAGCAACTAATCCCGTACGAGCGCTTTCTTCGCTTCTTTTTACCCAAGGTGCCCAACTTTCTGTGGTGCAAAGTTTTCGATTCCACAAATTGAAAAAAAAAATTAACAATGGCACCCTATAATGAAATCACTGAGAGCCACCATGACATTTTATTGGTGCTAGTTTGCTCAGAATGTCCTAAACATAAAATTGCACATTGAAAACAGCTGCAATAACAGCATAATACCATTTGCTGTAGGGCACTCAGGCGTGAGCTGTTGGAGGGGACACATCTTCTGGAGAGTCTTGTGAAGCTTGTTCAGTACCTCGGACACTGCTGTCGGAACAATCTTGCGAGCAGCCTGCGGAAGTCTCTATATCAATAGTCTGTCGAAGTGAACATAAGTGTTGAAGCAAACAGTAACTCACCAGTCACACATGTTCCTTTGTGACAACTGAGCGACTGCCCAAGGTTTCCTCCAGCAAGACGCAGTCAGCAGGAACTCCTTCACCAGCTACATGGGAGCTGCCACCTGTAGAGGTTTGGTCAACAGTCAACTCAGTTCGAAAAAAAAAGACAAGTCGACACTGTACACACCCTGCTCCTCGGGGCACTTCAATGTGTGGAGCCGCTTTCGAAGCCTCTGCCGCAGACACCTAAAGAAATGAAACAACAACAATTTGTCAGTAAGAGGCTTAAATAACAAAAACTGAAGCACATCCACCTTGCAGTGCGGCTTCTGCAGTCATGTCCCAGTCACTACTTGAAGCGATGCTCAGAGAACCTGCATATATGTGTAGTTGGTACAAGTTACAAAGCTTGTAGCACAGGGAAATTTAAACCGCCCTTTCAAAGCATGAATTGGTAGGTGGAAGAAAAGAGAATGCACAACAGAGAAACAAGCAATTTGTGGTTTGTGGAATTATCGACAGTGCCGTTCTTTTTGATCGAGGGTATATGTGTAACATGTGCATGAAGGCTTCAAGTTAACGTTAAATAGCCCTTCAATGTATTTCAAAACAAGTTGCACAGGTCAATAGCATAAAAGAATGACGGGAATGTAAAGCTGTTAGGAAGGTAATAGCCCACAATTCACAAAATTTAAGACTTTCGAAGTGTTACTTCTACAGCGAGGTTTCTCCATCGGCTACAAATATCTTCCAGGTTAATCGTCACCCTGATTTAAAAGAAGTGGCTGCTATCGCAGATAATTGAGTTTCTGTCAATCACTTACATGGTGCAATTGGTTGCACACTGGGAACAGCCATTCTTGTAAGCCTTGTGGCCCAGGGTCCATGAAACTTTCAGCAGTAAAATGGTCGCTGCAAACCCTGTACGTTGCGTACAATAGGCTGGCCGGCTTACTCAGGAGATCATCTCGTCCAGCATACTGCATCCATGCTGTCATCCTGCATCGGCAATGAACTATCAGCTGAAGGCGAAGTGCTCGAACAGTGATTTTGTTATTGTTAGCCTCACTGAGCAAGCACGAAAAGTAACCTTGAAGACATGCAAACCATACAAAAGCTTTAGCGCACCTGCCGTCCCGTGGTATGAGGAAGAAACTCGTCCCTGGCTTCTTGTGGGTTCTGCCATTGTTCAAGCTCCACGAAACACAGCAGTAGCTGCCGTAGCTTGGACCGCCGGACGGCATGGCATCAGCGCGGTCTGAAAATGTCAGTAAATGCACACCAGGATTTATTCGTGGTCCGAGGCTTCGGGAAACGCGTCGTGAAGCATGCGAGGCCCAGCGACCGCTCAACAGGGAGTTTTCGAGTTTTCGAATAGCGAAAGCAAAGCTTGCGGGCGTAGCGTTGCGGGCTGGGAGCCCGCGAGCGTACGACGCGTTCGCCGCTACGCCGCAAGCTTTTCGTACGCTATTCGAAAACTCCCTAATGTTTCGCACCGAGCTCAGCGCACAGCACGCGTCGCCTCGGCTTGACGCCGTGCCCCAGTTTATAGCTAGGGCGAAATCTTGTACGCGTTCCACGATGGGACGGAGGCGTTCCGTTCCATCGAGCCGAACGCGATTCGTATACGTTGCACAATGTTCGTCTTGCCGCCGCATACAGCCGCAAACTGTTTTTTAGCAAACCTCGCCGTCCTCAAGCTCCAGAAAAAGATTACAACTGCGCGAATAAGACACCAGGTAAGAAACACAGAAACGCCACCCACACGAAGCGCAACGCGTGTGGGCGTGTTTATGTTTCTTACATGGCGTCTTATTCGCGCAGTTGTAACCTTTTTCTGATTCAATGACCCAACTAGCCCAACAACATGTAATTCAACAAGCTTCGCTTGAAAACGTACCCCCCTGCTGTCTCACACACGAAAACACCGAAGCAGCCGATGTCGACGAAACCTTCCCGCTGTCATGCCTATGGTCATGCCTGGGCTTGTCGCATGCTGGTATGGCGAGTACTCTCGGCGCGAAATCGTACATGCTGCTTATGGCAGTGTGGCTGAACAAAAATAACCACGTAAGGTGCGTTGAATAAAGTTTTTATGTATAAAAAATATCAAATATAGGCGCATATTATTATTTTGTAAAAAACATTCTGTTTAATTGATGATAACTTTTTGTTTTTCGCACTTGCGTCCTCTGGCGTTTGGTGAGAGCACTAGTTTGTACGTGGTCGTGACGTACTCCCTGAGGCCAGATTTCGCGGAGTGTCCTCTCTTAACTTTTATTGCGATAGCAATTATATGGACACTCAAAAGCAGATTTCTGCCGTCGGCGTCGCCGTCGCTGTCGCCGTCGCCGTCGCCGTCGCCGTGAGGTTCCGTATGACGTCAATGGAGATGAAATCGTCGCCGCGCGCCGAACGCTGTATGTGCGAGTGAAAGGGCGCGAGGGACGCGCGCTTTCACGGGGAGTGAACGCACGGCGGAGAACAAACGCGCGTTCTGCGCCGTGCTCGCTTAAGGGCTGCAGAACTAGGCGTCTCTTCCTCCTTTACAATCACCATATATGTAGAGCAAACGCGCCTTCTTCCGATGCGCGAGAGGCCGTGGGGGAGGGGGGGAGGTGGAGGGAAGGGAGGCGACGTTTAGCTACGGCAACAAGTGCCTATTTATATCAGAGGCTCCGGCAACAGTCACCAACGCCGCACGCATTTTGAGCGAACGCGGGCAAAACGCCGACGGCGTCGACAACAGTTCTGCGTGTTGCCGGTGCTGCTGCATGTCCAAGTTTATACAGCTGATAAAGCTGCTATCATTACTCCGTATAGCTCTCTTCAGTTTGCTATCGCAATGATGCTTCACCTTTCAGGTGAAACTGCGACAACTTTTTTTTTTCTTTCTCTATGTCTCTAGTAAGGGGGAGCGGCCACAGCGTCTTACGCAGCCATTTACACATGCCGGAACGTGCACCGCGTTTGCCGACGCCATCACATGACTGCTGACAGAGTATACCCCCCGTATTCATAAACGCTCCTCGACTTGAACTTGACTTGCCACCGCCTTGGGAAGCGCGTTCGAAACGCGTTGAAGATAAGGCGGAGAGGCACAGCGTCTTACACCAGCTTCTTAACGGGCCGTAACGCGCTAGCACAAACGCGTTAGAACGCGCTAGAAACGCGGCCTTTCGTTAATGTTGGGTATTTATTGCCATCGTGGTGCGTGTGTCTATGTGCGCTTCGTGGCGTAGTGGGCTAACGCCGCGCGCTCGGAAGCGAGGGGTCCCTGGTTCGATTCTGCGCTACGGACACAACTTCGGAATTTTAGGGGCGAAGCTCCTTAGGGTGTGGGTCGTTCCTCCTCTGTAGTAGTAGTATGTAGCCACCTGTAGTTTTATGAAGTGTTCACTAGATGGCGTTCGGGTACTGCTTCCACTTCCAGTTCCACCTTGCGCGCGTTCGGTGCGAACGCGGGCATAACGCCGACGGCGTCGACAACAGTTTTGCGCGTTGCTGGTGCTGCTGCATATCGAAGTTTATACAGCTGATAAAACTACCTTGAGGCTCTGTTCCCGACGTGCGCTCTCTTTATCTCTCGTCCGTAGCTGTGGTTTACCCGAATGATCCCCCGGTGCTTCGCCCACTCATCATCATTCACTTCGTGGATATGCTGTGATTTTTTTTCTCATTTTCTCAGACTGGTTACACATACTACTACTACGACGGGGACGGAACGGGTGCCGCTATAAGGAGCTTTGCTCCTAAAAGTTGCAGTGGCTTAGTTCGGCTATGCCAGGATACGTAGCTTTAGCAAAGGTTCAGCTGATTATTCTTAGCTTATTTTAAGATTATTCTTAAGATAAGATTATTCTTATGAGTCAAGCTTCTCCGTTCTTCTGCGCTGTTGAGCAGCATTTGCGCTCTCCTTCTCCATGGCTATACCACACTGGCAAATGCCAGTCAGAAGCGCAGTGGCTCCAGCGCAGTGTCAGACGGCGACTGCACAGCGAGCGCGCGCCGGCGCCAGTGCGTGTACCACGGTTACGACGTCACTCCGCTGGAATGCGCAGACCGGCGGCGGTGAGTCGCGCGCGGCGGTGGCGGAGTGCGCGAGAGGTGCCGGCTCCGGTGGCTCCGGTGCGCAAGCCGTGTGACATCACTGATCCTTGCGCATGCGCAGCACGGCTCTTGATGTGCCGCGCGAAACGGGCTTGGCTAGGCCAGTGTAGCTAACGCTACAAAACCTTCGAGCCGCCCCCAGAGGCACCGGCAACAGTAACCAACGGCGCGCACGTTCGGTGCGAACGCGGGCAAAACGCCGACGGCGTCGACAACAGTTCTGCGCGTTGCTGGTGCTGCTGCATGTCCAAGTTTATACAGCTGATAAAATATCTCTAGACGATGTTTTTAATTTTTTAGATGAAACAGGGTTCTTAAACAAATTTAATGTAAATGATCTTTGTTGCTTGAAGCACTTTTATCAAGTTACATATTTTCAACCTGTGCATGGCGCATCATAGCCTTAGTTGCTTTTGCGCCACAAAACCTTACATAATAACTAACTAACCTTACTCCGCATAGCTATCTACTAATTTGCTATCGCAATTGATGCTTCGCCTTTCGGGTGAAACTGCGACATTTTTTTTATTTAGCTGTGATACCACTTAGGTCATTCCATGCATGCCAGTTCCAGCTATGAAATATATGGATTGTTTGTACGTATGTCTCTTTTATAAACGTTATGCCTACAGTATTGTCGCGTGTTGATCTTCCGTCGATGCATGGCTACGTAGTGACCTTCACTTAAGTTACCCGCATTGGAGAATCATTCTTCAATTTCATGTTACAGTGGCCGTGAATATAGTTCCGTGAATACTGCACTAGTATACTTTTTCAACGACTGCCCTCGCTCGAGTTGGAATTGCTGCTTTTTAGAGAACCTAATGTTGTGACTTTTCAGTGCGTCTTTTTAAAGAATACAGTACGCTTCTTGGGATGTGCAGGATCAAAGAATTCGGCTGACAAGCCAGAAGATGCATCAGGGAGCAGCTCCCTTGGCGACAGCTTGGAGGACGAGCTTTCTTCCATCTTGCGTGACGTCTACTCGAGTGGTGGGGAGGCATCTAAAGTGGCAGATCGGTGCTGCTGCAAGAGACCCACGAAGAGTGACAAGTCACGACTTCTCAATGAGGAGCTGGACAGCCACTCGGAAGGCTGCCCAAGCGCTAGCAAAAACGCAAGGCCGGCAATGATCATCAAGCCTCTACCCTTACCCCCGAAGAACTTCAAGCCCAAAGGCATCATGAAACTATGATGCCTTCCATATCTAACAGAGTGCATGTTTAGCCTTATCGCCGCTGTTAGTCTTCCCTTATGAGGAATGACAGCTGTTAACAGATATTACGTCTCGTTTTGTAACTATTGTCAGTACCTACAAGCCTTAAAGAAGGCAACCGAACTGAACAGCGTACCGCATAAAAGAAACGCCCAGAAAATATACACTTTTCAAAATTGATCTGCTTGAACCCGAGCAGCAACGAGCGAACAAAACCTGATTAACCAGCAGCCAGTAAATATTCTAAATGAATTTTAAATGGGGCTGTGTTTGTTCCACGTTAATCTGGCCAGCTGTTTCAACATGTTGTGTAGTGCTCGAAAATTATTGACGTATTCGATAAAATTTACTTTTAAAAAATGAAAAATTACCATGAACGGCTCTCATACCTCTGTGAAATAAAGCACAATAAAAATTTCGCGTCTACCTCTAGATGCGGCGCCATTTCTTGGTCAGAACTTCTTCACTGGCTTGACACTTAATACTCAAATGCAATGATACTGCACCAGTCTAAGTAGATAAAGAACAAACCCAAAAAATACAGCACGCAGCACAGAATACTCGAATGCAAAGGAACTGCACAAATCTAAGTAATAAAGAACAATCCAAAATCAGCACGAAGCGAGCCTTCCAACCTGAACACAAAACTTATTTGTAGACATCTGTGACCAGCCATAATGAGCTAAAACATGTACAACTATTCAAGATGGCTACAAAACGTCATTAGTCCGTCTGAAAGACGCCTTGCAAAAAGAACGTTTTGCTAAGGCATTTTCGAAGACATTTGTGAATATGTGTTGAAAACGTTTTCTAAAGATGATTTTACGGAGCATTTTCTCGAAAACACCAGAATATATTTTCGCTGATCTGTATTTGGATATATCTTAAAAATAAACATTTCAATTCTGTCTGAAGCTTTATACAGTTGTAGATTTCTCGGGCTAGAAATGGCCACAAAGTCTGTCATTTTGCTTTCGTTAAGGTGCGCATTTATATTAGTCTGAAATAGACTCTTAAAAAATTAAATTATGGCGTTTTACGTGCCAAAACCACGAGCTAATTATGAGCACGCCGTAGTGGGGGACTCCAGAAATTTGGACCACCTGGGGTTCTTTAACGTGCACCTAAATCTAAGTACACGGGTGTTTTCGCATTCGGCCCCTATCGAAATGCGGCCCCCGTAGCGGGATTCTATCCCGCGACCTCGTGCTCAGCAGCCCAACACCATAGCCACTGAGCAACCACGGCGGAAGGAGATAGATTCTTCCACTGTCTTTCTAGCCGTACCGTTATACGTATTTCACGAACGAAAAACATGACGCAAACGAAAAATAAAAGCGCTGAGCTCGAGTGCCAAAGCGTATGTGAGCATACACACCTGATCCAAGGCAGGTGAGTGAACCCAGGTAGCGAACTGCAATATTTTCGACTGCTGTTCAGATTTGGGTTCACACTTTTCGGTTCGGTTCAGCTTAGAAACAAAAATAATGACGGTTGGAACTGGTTCGGACCATCCTGAACTGCTTCATTCGGGTACAAGCGGGTTGGAAGAAAAAAAAAAGCATTTGCGTGCGGCAGGCCGAAACGTGCGATGCTTTTAGGGAAACTAATTCCTTGGCTACTAGGACCTCCAAGACCGTTTACTTTTCAGGATAATTTATATGAAAATTTCTCGCAGAAATGATGCTTGATACACCGTGTATCTGTCAGTAGGAATTTGTACATTCAGTGAGCTTCATGGCACCTCTTGCGCTTAACAGTGGTTTACCGCGACATCACTCTCACAAATTTTCACCTTTATTGGATGCTTAAGTTGCCCGTGCTCAACGTCAGTACTGTACAGAATGACTATATCATATTTTCAACTACCCATGTGTATACGTGTTCATTTTATTTTAACCAAGCACCTAATTCTAGGGGAACATGTAATATATTAAAATAGCCACTGAGCTAATTCGTGCATAGCTAACACCGAGCACGAGAACAAGACAGGACGAGTGAGGTAACTGGACTCTTCTCACAGCATTCCGCCACAAGTTGTGGGCCTGTGATGGTGAGTAGGAGCACGCGTTTGTCTGGAACTGATAGGTCGAAATAATCGGCCCTCCAAAGGGCTGCTGCATATGATATAAAAGGCGTATGTGAACATCTACATAATAATACATTTAAGAAAATGTAAGTAGACGGGAACAAGTTAATTTCTTATTTTGTCCGGTATGTAGTTACATGTTCTGTAAAGGTTAGGTTTAAATAAAAAATACCGCGAGGGATTTTCTTTTAGAGCACAGCTCTCAAGCGCCAGTTCCTGCGGCGAGCCTCCGCTTTCGGCGTCCCTCGAGCGAACGGACACAGCGAAGGATGTAAGAGCGAACGTGGAGCGCAGCGGCGGAATAAACGGCGACAGCGAAGAGAGGGCGAGGAGGAGAGCGGAGTAGCATGAGGCGGTAGAGCAAGGTGAGAAAAAAGCGTAGTGCCGCGCAAGGCGGGGTTGGCTACGAAATGGCGCTAGAAGCGTCGTCTGTTCACGATGACGCCAACGGTGCCATATATGGAAACAAAACGCTGCATGAGCGGAGTTCTCACTGCGGGCGGCTGCTGTCGCGCCCCAAAGTAACCCACGCACTGCCTCTCGCGATCTCCCGATTAACGAGGCAGTCGCGCCACACTTCACCACCGTTTGCAACGTGCCGCACGAAACAGATTGTACGCAGCCAGCCAATATCGCGAAATGAAAACCGTATGAAATGAACTGCGCTCGTATTTCGCATTAGGGCGAATCGTCGTAATCGTCGTGAATGTTTCTGGTTGGTATTCAGGTGACGCCATTTAAAGGAACAGTGGGGTTCAAAATTGGGTAGAACGATTGCCATGTCTATTAGGGAGGCATATGAAGCACGATTTTTCTGCACTGATGGTGAGTTTTACACGAAGCACCCTGCTGAATAACATTACTGTCTCGTGTGCCCTTCCTTGTTGATGCGAGCGTTTGGTTTTGAAATTACCGACCTGTCATCGGCGTATGCGTGTGTTGACATACCGAGCAGTAAGGGAAGATTTAAATTTATATGAAGATATATTCCATAGTGGACACTTATTGCGAGCATCCTTGAGAACTTTGCATTTATTTATTTATTTTATTTATTTACAGAATACCTGCGTCGCCTCGAAGGCATTATCGCAGGAGGGGGCCAGTTAGATAAAGATATGTTAAGTCATTCACAGAAATGCAAAGTAACATTAAGGTGTAACATACAATGACTTAATTTTCAAGCGTAATAGAAAATTTAAACAAAGTTAATGTCACGAGGCGGCATATTTTCGAATGGTTTGGACGCTGATTAACGACACGCCGAATTACGAGCGTCAAAAACGTGGGCTCCTGACTGTGCAGCGTATAATTTATTCGACATCGACACGCCGAATTACGGCGTCAAAAGCGTCGTGGCCACTCGGGGTGCCATCTCGATTCCAGAGCGACACGCCGATTACGGACCCCGAAATGTGCGTATGGCCACGTGGTAGTGCCGGGCTCGACCTTGGCCTTGACATGGGATAGAGGAGAATCTGCGGTTCTTCGTCCATAGTGAAAGGGCCGCGGCCAAGATTGTGGGAGTATAGTTGAGAGCAAAGAGCGTGAATTCGGAGAACTCTACATAGCGGCAGTTCCTACATAGGGAACTAGGGAAAAGAGAGGCAATTTAAGCGGAGGTTTTGGGCCCTGCTGATTAGTCTAGAAGCTGAACCTATGCGCTGCTGAGAAGCCGTTGGGGGGCTAGTGCCGTCCAGTATCGCCTGGGCCGCCTGGCACACGTCGAACTCCGAGGAACTTGTTGACGTACGAGACGTCAAAGCAACGTCTGCAACGAAGCTCACGGTAGTTCACCTAATTAGCTCAACCTGCTTGAGGGAAGTCGTCAGATCTAGACTCCCGGAAACACAGCCCAGCAATTCGCAGCCATCTCGACAAGATCGGCCGCCGCATTCTTCGGGAATGCTTTGTGCGTCGACTTCATGGTTTATGGACTTGCTGCTGCTGCCCGGCGACGCGTATAACATCGTTCGTTTCTTTTGTTTTCATTGGAACTTTGCTTTAGTCAATTACTGTAAGTGTTATTCTTGTATATTTGATCCGAGCCCGTTTCATATGTAAAGTACTGTTAATTGCTCGTATTTATTTGTCTCCATCATTGTGTGATATTAAGTTCAGGTGTGTTAGTCTCTCTTGTTTTTTCTTTTTATTTTCTTTTATTACTTGTGTATATTTATCAGTCGATAAATATCTTGTTTTTTTTGTTTACTCCCGACTCTGACTCTTTTCACTGTGTTCGCTTGAGTACGGAACGACCACCAGCTTGTCTACCCGTCGATTGACTTCGCGCCGATGACGAATCGGGGACAGCTGTGACATAAAGGCGTCCGCGACAGGACTCGAACCTGCAGTCTTCTGAGTTTATGTCACAGCTGTCCCCGATTCGTCGTCGGCGCGAAGTCGATCGACGGGGTAGACAAGCTGTTGGTCGTTCCATACTCAAGCGAACACAGTGAAAAGAGTCAGAGTCGGGAGTAAACAAAAAAGATATTTATCGACTGATAAATATACACAAGTTAATAAAATAAAAAATAAGAAAACACAAGAGAGACTAACACACCTGAACTTAATACACACAATGATGAAGACAAATAAATACGAGCAATTAACAGTACATTTACATATGAAACAGGGCTCGGATCAAATATACAAGAATAACACTTACAGTATTGACTAAAGCAAAGTTCCAATGAAAAGAAAAAGAAACGAACGATGTCGTACGCGTGGCCGGGCAGCAGCAAGTCCATAACCATGAAGTCGCCGCACAAAGCATTCCGGAAGAATGCTGGCGGCCGATCTTGTCGAGGTGGATGCGAATTGCTGGGCTGTGTTTCCCGGGAGTCTAGATCTGAGACTTCCCTGAAGCAGGTTGAGCTAACTTGAGGTGAACTACCGTGAGCTTCGTTGCAGACGCTCGTTTGACGTCTCGTACGTCAACAAGTTCCTCGGAGTTCCGACGTTGCCAGGCGGCCCAGGCGATACTGGACGGCACTAGCCCCCCAACGGCTTCTCAGCAGCGCATAGGTTCAGCTTCTAGACTAATCAGCAGGGCCCAAAACCTGCGCTTAAATTGCCTCTCCTTTCCCTAGTTCCCTATGTAGGGAAACTGCTGCTATATGTTTACAGGTGTTTATAGAAGCTTACTTTAGACAGGCACTGGGCTAAGGATAGTGTGCTCTATACTTAAAGACGAGACCGATGCCACCCAAGGATTTCATGGGTGCTGACGTTGCACGCAGCGAGTTCACACTGTATAGCATCATTTCTTGGATCTTGCACTCTAGAAATGGGTGGCTGTTCAAGCAAGCAAGGCTAGCAGTTAATACTTTCTTCTATAACCTATGAGATATTAAAATCATACTCCGGAAGGAGCGTAATAATTTGGGACGTATATATAAGTATTACCAAGCATCACAAAGCACTTTTACCTGCTCCTTGCAGTCATTTACATCTAGTGTACGAAGCAAGCAGAGAAAAAATAATGCTTTTCAATGCTGCTTATCTACACTTGTAAAGAACACCAGTAAATACTCTCAGCGACTGTAAACGCAGACTTTATTTGTAAGTTGTACTTTTGTCATTCGACAAGGGCTTGTAAAGTTTCGCCATCCACTGCCATCAGCCACAGCGCCTTTTTCTCTGCAATGGTTGAGCACATAAAAAGGGGCACATCCTTACTTTCTGAAAGAAAAAAGAAACACAAAAAATAAAATTTTAGTGCACTCACACGGTTGACTAAATTGATGCGTCGCAACGTTTTTAGTGTGGACGTGAGATTTTATTATTGCGATAGCAATTATATGGACACTCAAAAGCAGATTTCTGCCGTCGGCGTCGCCGTCGCCGTGAGTTCCGTATGACGTCAATGGAGAAGAAATCGTCGCCGCACGCCGAACGCTGTATGTGCGAGTGAAAGGGCGCGAGGGACGCGCGCTTTCACGGGGAGTGAACGCACGGCGGAGAAAAACGCGCGTTCTGCGCTGTGCTCCCTTAAGGGCTGCAGAAGTAGGCGTCTCTTTCCTCCTCTACAATCACCATATATGTAGAGCAAACGTGCCTTCTTCCGACGCGCGACAGGCCGTGGGGGAGGGGGGGGAGGGAAGGGAGGCGACGTTTAGCTGCGGCACCAAGTGCTTATTTATATCAGAGGCTCCGGCAACAGTCACCAACGCCGCACGCATTTGAGCGAACGCGGGCAAAACGCCGACGGCGTCGACAACAGTTCTGCGTGTTGCCGGTGCTGCTGCATGTCCAAGTTTATACAGCTGATAAAGCTGTATTATTACTCCGTATAGCTCTCTTCAAATTTGCTATCGCAATTGATGCTTCGCCTTTCAGGTGAAACTGCGACAGCTTTTTCTTTATTTACTTATTTATTTACTTGCGATACTGCCAGTCTCAACAAGATAAATGCAGGTGGGTGTCTCACGCCCATTTACAGAAAGAAAGGTTAGTGCTGGATCGTACAGGAGAAAAAAGCTACATGAATTATTGCAAGAATCACTACGAAAACACAAATTTCAATATTTTGGTTAGCAGAACAGTACTAGAACATCCTACATTTTATATTGCTCAAACTATAGAAAGAATAGTCCCCCTTTAAGGTGACCCATTAAGAAATACAGAACTTATACCCCTGTTACACGGCACATGTAATGTCATTCGCAGCGAATGAGATTACGTGTCAATGCCATTTTTGTTGCTTGTACACGGGCATAGTTAAGGACATTCACAGCTGATGGCATTCGCCCAATGAATGAGTTTCCCTAACTCATGCATGCGCGACTTGTGTAATCTCGACGACAGCGGCTTGGAAAAAAAATTACAAAATCGATCAGTTAAAACGAAATCTAATATATTTTCAGATAACCATCCAACGTTTACCATTGTACGGCTAACAATAGTGAAAATATGTAAACAAGAAGCACGATTTGTAAGGTTTCGTTATGATAGCAGCCTGCCGATGAACATCGCCATCGATTGCGAATGCCGTTTTGTTTACCCGTGCAGGCTCGGAATGCAAGACCGCAACGACATTCGATAAATGTCATTTACTGCAAATGACATTACATGTGCCGTGTGACAGGGGTACTATACAAGCAATAGCGCAAAAGTGACAGTAATTGCGACTGCAGATGCATAACTATTATACGTAAGAAAAAAAAGCCAGTTATTACATGAAGAAATATCGGTGTGCAAAGTGCCGCCATATGTTTTAGAAAGTGATGACTGATGACCGTGACGGACACAACACAGGATTATGCATTCTTTACAGACCTGCAGCAAGAGTGAGAACATGAATGCGTCATTGCTAACTCTGAACTAGTTTAGTGTAAACGGGTTCGCGGTACACCTGATGGTGACGCAGAAATGCATTTATTTCGTCATATCCTAAAGCTGCGCTGCATTAGGTCATAGATGAACTTTAGGGGGTCTGTTTCACCCTAAAGAATGGCCCTGCTTATTAAATAAGCCAGCGTCAGCCAAGATGTTTTTGGGAGAGTAATATGGCCTGTATTTATTTAAATAACCCGCGCAGCTTCCCCTTGCTCCTTTTCTATTTTTATATTAGTCGACGTGTCACACACCCCGTGAACGAGGCGCCAACGACGGACCGAATTCCATAGCCGACTTATCAGCTTCTGGAAATAACCCCACGAAAGCACGGACAATTAATAAGGGGCCCTCTGGTTCGCCAGTAAACACTGGTCGTGGTCCAAAGACCAAGTCAGTGCCTAGAGATCTCAAAACACAACAAAACATATTAATCAAATAAGACAGTTACATACACACACATTTCGGCTGGGTACATCACGATGCAATTTGGATGGGCGTGAAAAAACTCAGGAAAATAATTAACGACAAGCACTAAGTGTTCACCACGTAGAGTACAGAATGAATAGGAACACAAAGTGTCCACTCGTCTTCACCCGTGCTGGTCTTGAGCGGATGATCTCAGCAAGTCTCGAAGACGGAGCTTCTTCCGGAAATGCAGATGCTCGAGAAACACGTCGACTAGCGTGCCTGGGAATCCCCTTCTTCCGCAAACGGTCCGTCTTCACGTCACATCTCTTCACCGGCGCTGTCTGATCCCCGTACTGACTACCGCACGGCGCTTTTATTGCCTTCGCCGGCGCTTCTGGAACCTTCTGACGGAGTCGTGCTCCAATAGCATGAAGAAATCCTGGGAATATTCTAGCTATTTCTCGCGTCTCCGACCACGGCGCCGAAGACTCTTCGAGGAACCCGCCATGGTTGCTTAGTGGTTATGGTGTTGGGCTGCTCAGCACGAGGTCGCGGGATCAAATCCCGGCCAGAGCGGCTGCATTTCGATGGGGACGAAATGCGAAAACACCCGTGCACTTAGATTTAGGTGCACGATAAAGAACAACAGGTGGTCAAATTATTCCCCCACTACGGCGTGCCTCATTATCAGATCGTGATTTTGGCACGTAATGTAATTTTGCTCTTCGAGAACGGTGGTCACTCATCCTTTGTAGCATGCTCCATCTCTTTCTCTCGGTTCGCCGTGCATCGAGGCTGAGAGGGTGTCTCGGTGCGCACCTTTTCTCCTCTCTCTCGATACCGCAAGGTTCACATATCTTGTCGAAGCTTCTAGTCTCCGTTGATCGCGTCGCGTCGGCTGTCTGTGGCGCATGCGCTCTTTCCCTCTGTCGAAGCTACTGCGGAGCAGACGTCCTCCTTCGCTGGGTGTGTGACACGCGGCGCGCGCTTCGACTTAGCGCACTTTTGGGAGACGATGTGTGTGAAGATGATGATGTTTGCGTATTCAGGACTGGAGCGATCAAGGTCTAGTGTATTTCGAAGCAAATCGTAAGCACCGCCTAAATGTGAGTTACAGCAACAAAAATGTAATGTGTAAAGAACGTCATAAATCTAAGGTGTGTATTTATGAGCCTTCTGCTGTTTAAGCAAGGGTGCGGAATACTACAAGTGTTTGCCTAACAAATGAAATACTGTCAACTTTTATTCACTCGTCGATTCAAATCAGACATTTGATTTGTCCTTGATTTGAAAATATGTTTAAAATTTCCTGTATTTTGATAGTTCGGTCAAATACTTGATGCCATCAGTTTCACATAATCACACGCAACGTTGAAGCAATAATGCTATAACTTTCATTATAGCATGAAAGGTACGAGAATCTCGTGCATTTCCTAGGTTGCTCAATTTTCGATGAGACACGGCTACTGGCAGCGGATCATTTGGTAGTCTATATGAGTTCTAAGTCTGCGGTTTATATTGGAATGTATTACAATATTCTTGAATCACTTATCCAGTGGTTCTTGTTGTCTGCATGACAACACAGAAGCCTGCGCATATACCTAGTGGCCCAAGTTAGTAGGTAACTTGGGTCCCTGGGTGTGGCGAAAGTGGTTTGATACGGTCATCGTACTCCAAAGTGGGCAACGTTGCAATCCCATTATCCGAATCCCAATCCCAAACTGGGTGACGTTGCAATACAATTAAAACTGTTGTAGAAATGACTGTAGCTAATTTTAAATCGAAGTTTACAATTTTTATTAATGATACAGACATGATATCAAATGAAGACACCAGGACTAAAAAGTTTTGAACGAACACGTAATCTATTCTTTGAAAAACGCAAAGCTTTCTTATATTTTATGTTGCAGGGACTGAAGTAGGTTTTCGTTTCAATTACACGTTATATTGGTGGTTTAAATTTTCAATGAAAAATAACCGTAACAAATAAAAAGAGACTTATTATAGCTGCCGATACCTGCTGTTCGTCGCAGAGTGCGTAGCGTGATTAGTAGTTAGTGTTGTAAAGTGATGTCAGCCGCAATCAAACGGCTTTGCAAGCGCTGGCAGCGCGTGCGCTTTCTTTTATGCATTTTACCTTGTCCTTCATTCCCCCTTTCCGTTGGTATATATACGCTCCCAGACGGAAGCAATAACCATTCATGTTCGAACCTTCCCACTGCGTGCTGTCGTATTCAGTAGACACGCCACGTGCGCCGTAACTATGTAACAGTGGTGCTGAGGCCAGAAAACAACTTCGAAGTGAAGGATAAATTAAGCCAGGCAGTTAAGCAGGAAACAGCGGTCGTGAGAATACCGACCATGGCTCATTATCAACTGCCGGAGTACGATGAACACTGTGACAACTGGAAGGCCTACATCACGAAGGCGGGATCTAATTTCGAGGCAAGTGGCGTTAGCGACTCGGGAAAGAAGAGTGTGTTTTTGGTAGCTGCATTAAGTAGGCGCACCGTGCAAGTGCTCCCAAGACAGGTTGCACTGAGGAAGCCTAACTCACTGGTGTACGAAGAAGGAGTCAAAATTTTGGATCACTACTTCGGCCCCAAGCGTCATGAGATAACGGTAAGCTTCCGGTTCTTGAATCACTGCCAGTTGGAAGGTGTAACCATTCGACAGTTCATCGTTGAAATTGACGGATTGCGGATGGCTGTAATTTCGGTAGCATGCAAGATCAGATGCTTCGCAACAAGATTGTCCGTGGAGTAAGGTCAAGCGCTGTGCAGAAGCAGCTATTAGCAAAAACGGACTTGACGTCGAGGGAGGCCGAAGCAATTGCCATATTGCCGAAGCAGCTGAAAAAGATACAAACACAACAGGAACGCTTGCGGCTGGGCGAAAGCGAGGTGTTACCGCTGCGGCGGGTACGGCCATCTGGCGAAGATGCGCCAAAGCGACATGCGGAAAGGACGCCCAAAAGCCCGCTCACAATGCAGGCAAACAGAAGCATTTGCAGTAACAGCGTATATCACTGAAGAAAATGTAGATGATGCGTACATTAGAACATTAGCCCCGCCATAGAAAGGTCAGCTACCACCACCTATTCGTCGTACGTTCACATGGTGTGCCATTGACGTACCTGTTTGAGAAAAGCCTTGAACAGTGGCCGCGTGCATCAAACGGCCTTGTTATCTTAGAGAACTGCCAGTTTTGGGCAAATTGAGTATGTCGGTGTCCTACAACGACAAGGAGGTCCACAGTTCTTCGACAGTCCTCAACTGTTCAGGTCCGAGCCTCTGCGGACGAGAGTTAATTGCCAAGTTCAGTGACGCAGGATCATCGGTGCTCAAAGTATGAGTGCATCAAGGTCCTGGTCCAGGAAGCAGCCGTACCCCAGCCATGGATGGCGTCCTGTCAGAGTTCGAAGACGTCTTCAGCACCGAGCTGGGTCTAATCTACGGACACCCTGACCATCTGAAGCTCAAGGGAAGAGCCATGCCCAAATTTTGTAAGGCCCGTTCTCTTCCATTTGCTTTACGCGACAAAGTTTCAAAAGAAATTGAGTCTCGTAACGCTTGGAGTACTGTCACATGTAACACGTGCCGAGTGGGCTACCCCCAATGTGCCTGTATTGAAGAAAGACGGCGGTTAGAATCTGTGTCGATTTCAAGGTGACCTTGAATTCCGTCTGTGAACTGGAAAAGTACCCGTCGCCAAGCATTGACGCCATTTTCGCATGCCTGAATGGTGGGTCTGCTTCAGCACGCTGGATTTAAAAGACGCTTGCAACCAGGTTGCCCTCAATGAGGAATTACGGAAGCTGTGCGTAATCAAAACACACCACGGTTTGTTTTGTTACAACTGATTGCACTTCGGCATAGCTTCCGCACATGATATCTTCCAGCAGAAAATAGAAACAGTTCTGCAAAGTATGAGAGGTGCTCAAGCTTACCTCGACGACGTCTTGCATGGTACCAGAAAAACATGTTAGCGCCGGCAAATTACGCAAGTACTGCAGCGTTTTCGTGAGCACGGAGTGAAGCTCAGACTTGAGAAGTGTAGCTTTGGTCAAGAGGCAGTGACGTATCTGGGCCATAAAATCGATCGTGAAGGTCTGCATCCAATCGAGAAGCATGTTAAAGCAATCGCACGAGCCGGCAACCCACAAAATATTCAGCCGTTGCGGTTGTTTCTGGGCATTTTATTCGAAGTTAGTGCCCAATATCTCTTGCTTACTTGCAGCGCTGTACATGGTATTAGACAACAGCAAATGTTGGTTCTTACTCACAAGAGACTCTGATCCTGAGAAAGCAATTTCCATAAGAGTAAAAATGGGTTGGAGTGCATACAGCAAGCAATGCCAAATCCTGACTGGGGGCTTACCGCTGAATAGTAAAAACCAGTCAAAAGACGAAGGACAGAGAAGAGACGTGGCACACACAACGACTGGACTAACAACTGTGCTTTATTGAAAAACCCCGTCTCCCAGGAAAAATCAGGTGAGCATGCGCAGCTGAAAAGCCGACACCCACACACAACTAATGTTGATAGCAAAACATTAGTTTGTGTGTGGGCGCGCTTTTGAGCTGCGCATGCTCGCCTCGTTTTTCCTGGGAGACGGGGCTTTTCAATAAAGCACAGTTGTTAGTCCAGTCGTTGTGTGTGCCACGTCTCTTCTCTGTCCTTCGTATTTTGACTGATTTTTTTATTCAGTATGTACCAACTGACCCAGATAGCTACTCTACTGCAGCTTACCACTGTCGTTGAAAATAAAAGTGTGCAGTCATTGCATTCGACCGGTGTTAACATATGGGGCACTAACTTGGAGGTTAACAAAGAATCTCGCGAACAAGTTAAGGAAAGCACAAAGAGCGATGGAACGGAAAATGTAATAACGTTAAGAGAAAGGAAAAGAGCGGTGTGGATCAGAGAGCAAACAGGCATGGCGGATATTCTGGTTGACATTAAAAGAAAGAAATGGAGCTGGGCAGGCCATGCAATGCGTAGGGTGGGTAACCGGTGGACCATTACAGTTACAGAATGGTTGCCAAGAGAAGGGAAGCGCAGTCGAGGACGGCAGGAAACTACGTGGGGCGATGAAATTAGGAAATTTGCAGGTGCGAATTGCAATCAGCTAGTGCAAGACAGGGGTAATTGGAGATCGCAGGGAGAGGCCTTCGTCCTGCAGTGGACATAAAAATCGGCTGCTGCTGCTGATGATATATTGTAAGGAAGCGCTTTATTCCAGCCGAGCTCGTGTTGTCCCATGAAGATGAAGCTTTGTAGTTGATGATATATACAGATGAGGAATATGTACAATGGTTGATGATATGTAGAGATGATGAAGATGAAAGTCAGGCACTGTGTTGCGCTCATATTAATTCCCTCTCGCTGTGGAAGTGGCTGCAGTAGCATTTCGGTGACACTTGTCTTGGAAGGCGCCTGACGCTATTCTTCTGCTTTGCAGGTTTGTGGCTTTCTGTTCCGATTTTATCTTATATCTACTGCTGCTGCTGCCAGTTGCAACTGCTTAGTGATAGCGATGTCTCAATCAGACACTCATTGTGACCCTGACCCCTGTCTTTCGTGCCATGCTACTATCCCGGCCAATGGCCCATTTGTAACCTGTGCATCATGCGAATTCAACTACCACATTGGCAAAGCCTGTTCAGGCCTAACAGCCAAAAGTCTTAAAGGCCAAAAACCTGATGGCAGCATTGCTGACTGGACATGTAACACATCTGTAGTGGCGGGCCAGCAAACTGGTCGGTCCTCTCACAAACACAGCTTTTCTGATGGATTGGGCTTGGCAAAAGATCGTTCGTCTGGCGAACAGGCTGAATCCTCTGAGCAGGGACTAATGGCCATGATGACAGATATGCAAAAGAAACTATGATTATTGCCGTTAGTTGAAAAATGAATACGCTTCCTGAACTAAAGAAAATAGTACTTGATGTGCAAGGATCTGTCGAACACATGTCTGAAAAGTACGACAAGGTTTTAGAACGTCTCGCCAAGCAAGATCGCGAACTTGTAGACATTAAGGCACGTCTTGCAACAGTAGAGAACTCCAGCAGCGGGAAAGATGTATCAGACTTAAAGGACCGAATTAACGACTTCGAGCAGTATGGTCGAAGGCACATGGACTTAAATCGGAAGCAAATGAAAATATGCTATCTAAATTAATAAACTGGGTGCTTCTCTCGGGCTTCGTCCGCTAGTGGAAGAGGATATAGACGGCGTTCACCGTCTTCCCGCAAAGCATGGGCGGGAGGCTCCCATCCTAGTGCGTTTTGTTTCAAGAAAAACAACGAAAAATTGGCAGGAGAAGGCAAGGCAACTGCGTGAAAGCAAATCAGATGTCCTCTTCTACGATAACCTTACCCTGCTAAACAAGCATCTTCTATGGATGGCACGTACAAGAGCACTGCAAATGGACTATCGCTTGACAGGGCAGAAAAACGGAAAGGTGCTGGTCCGTAAGGACCCAGGACAACCAATTTTTCGCATTACATGCGAGGCAGATCTGGCCAAGATTAAGAAAACAGCAGTGTCGCCAGCCGTAAACGAGATGAGAGCCTGTGAACGTTAATTCGTTAATTTTTTTCCGATAACCACTGATAACTTTTGGCACTATGGATCATGACGGATCTACGCAACGACGGATCTACGCCAAGGGTTCTATGGAATAAAGGAATTTAACAAAGCAGTAGGGGGCTTAGAGTATCATCAAAGTAAATCCCTTTCTTTGTTCGGTCTAAACGCAAGAAGCCTTAGAAACAAAGCTACGACGTTGGCACCTACCTCAACTCCCTAGTCGATCATAAGTTTCATGTTCTAGCATTCACTGAAACTTGGTTCACTGGTACGTCGGATGTCGTTCAATTTGAAGAATATTCTCATGTGTCGTTGTTCAGAGATAACAGAAAAGGGGGAGGTATCTCTTTGAATTTTAATGAGGGTATCTCGCACGTATTCCTAGAGACATTTCCATTGTTCACAGTGATTACGAGATATGTTGTTGATTCGTGTGGTGTTATTATACTTCTCGTTTATCGACCCCCATCTGGTAACACGGAAATGTTTTTCGCCTACCTTGACAATGTACTTCGCTCATTAGCAGGGCATTGCAAATCGAATGTCGTGCTAGGGGATTTTAAGATAGATCTATTATCTGAGAATACTGCATCAAAAAATTTGATTGATATCATGTCCAGTTTTAGTTGCACAAGTGTTATAACCCTGCGTACAAGAATAACCGCGCACACAGAAACTGCTCTTCATTTATGCTTCACTGACTTTTCACCAAATGACGTTCGATCGGGTGTGATGGCTTGTGATATTGGCGACCATCTTCCTTTTTTTCATTTTTGTGCCGCATCCAAAAAAAATGTCTTCAGGTAGTAATTAAAGGCCACTCTTTGTAGAGGAAAATTAATGACCGCTTCCAATGCAGTATTTCTAACTGGACTGGTCCTTAATGAAGAGGAGCCCAGTCGCTCTTACGATATATTTGAAGAGAAATTTCGAAATGCTTATGAGATCGCCTTTCCTCTTCTCCCTCACCCTAGATACAAAAAGTCCAAAAAACCACGGATCACCAAAGTTCTGCACAAAAGAATAAAGCGTAAACGTAAGCTTTTCGCGGACATTTTGAAGCATAAGGAGATCAATATATTCAACTCGTATAAAGCTGTAAGGAATAAACTGAACTCTGATTTAAAAATAGCCAAACAGGAATATTATGCAAAAGCGTTTGCTAATAAGTGTTCACGAATCAAATTTGGACGTCCTATAATAGCTTAGTATCGAAACAAGCTCAAGCCACTCCAACAGAGATTGTGATTGAAGGTGTTACCTATAGAGGCCTTTCATTATCAGATAAGTTTAATGAGTATTTTTTATCAGTCGGAGAAAAGAAGGAAAAGAAAGACAAGGAGGTTAGCCAGTGTAAATACCGGCTTGCTACCCTGTGTCAGTCAGAAAACCAACCTACGCAAGTAATTGGCATTGACCCTATGTCTTACCTCAAAGGCAATCCAAAATCTACGATATTTCTTTCCCCAACAACTAGTGCTGAAATCGCAACGTATGTAATGCTTCTCAAAACAATTGCTCCGCTGGAGCTGATAACATTGAAGCTGTGGTAGTAAAAAGTGTCTGCGATATTATCGCGCCTCTGTTATCGCACATATGCAACCAAATGCTCAAAGAAGGTAGATTTCCATAGAAACTGAAGATAGCAAGAGTCTGCGTGATCCGTAAATCCGGAAATTATAACGATCCTAATAATTATCACGCCATATCTATTTTGCCCATTTTCCCGAAAATCGCTGAACAAGCGACAACACTCGCCTGATTTCATATTTCACTAAGACCGGAGCTATCGCAGCGCAACAATACGGTTTCCAAAAAGGAAAATCGACCGAAAAGGCTTTGCTTCACATAAAAGATAGATAGATAGATAAAGAACTTTATTGAGGTCCTGAAGGATTCCGCCCCCGTTTTATAGGGGGAGGATCGCGGGCCGCTCCCACGTAGGGACGGGGAGGCCTAGCCTCACCGCTGCGTCGTGGGCCTTCTGGACAGCCTGGAGTTGTTGTAATAGGACTGGGCTCTTTATCATAGCATGAAATTCATCTTCAGAGAAGTCGTGATGCTTTCCTTGTAAAGAGGGGCACCTCCAGAGCATGTGTCTGAAATCACTGCGATCGTTACAGTCTGGACAATGTGCTGAAATGTCTTAGTGACTGTAAATGGAGGGACTGGGGTAAGTCTCCGTCTGAAGCATGCTGAGAGAGATTGCCTGTGGCCGAGACAACTTTTCGTGTGGGAGTGGGAAGGACCTACGGCCAATTTGATAGTGTTTCGTGACTTCGTTGAAAGTAGTCAAAATGTCCCGAAAATGAAGGCTGGGGGCTGGTTCCTCCGCCTGAGCCGCGCAAGTCCCGGCGCGGCAAGTGAGACCTCGCGCCTCGGAGTGGGCTAGCTCGTTGACATTGGAAAGGCCCCCGACCCTCGAGCCAAGATGAGCAGGGAACCAAGTGATGGTGTGGTGTGTGAGTTCCTTGTGAGCGAGAGGTATAAAAACTTCCTTGCAGACGGTCCCGGAAGCAAAGGCCCTAGCAGCGGATCTAGAGTCAGTGTAAATACCAGTTCTTTGCGGATCAAGGAGAGCGAGTGCGATGGCCATCTGCTCTGCTTTGTGAGAAGAAGAGGTTCGAACCGATGCTGAGGATAGAATCCGACCCTTAGTATCTGTGGATACTACTGCAAAGTGAGCGGAAGCGCCGTACTGGGCGGCATCGACAAAGCATGCTAGCGGAGAGTGGGCGTGAGCGTGGGCTAAAAGAGAGGAGGCTCGAGCGACACGCCTGCCCACGTTGTATTGTGGGTGCATGTTTCGTGGAAGGGGAGAGACCTTGATGCAAGATCTCATGCGATCAGAGAGATGTGTGTTTTGCACTTCGAGCGTGAGGGGGTTGTGTCCCGTGTCAATCAGGATCTTTCTCCCTGCTGATGTAATTGAAAGCCTGGCAACCTGTGCCGTTTGCTGAGCCTCGATGACTTCTTCAAGCGTATTGTGGATTCCAAGGTGCATCAGTTTCTCTGTGCTCGTGCGCATCGGAAGACGTAGGACTCTCTTGATGCTTTTTCGAATGAGAGTGTTTAATTTAGTCCTCTCGTGGCGTTGCCACTTGTGCATGGATGCGACATAGTTCATGTGGCTCATCAAAAAGGCATGGAACAGTCTGAGGAGGTTGTCCTCCCGAAGACCAGCCCGATTATTGGAGATCCTAACAATTAATCGGATGACCCCTTCCGCCTTGGAAGTCAGACGGTCGATCGTACGGCCGTTCTGTCCGTTGGCTTCGATGATCATGCCCCGAACACGTATGAAATCCACCCTCGGGATTCGCTTCCCCGCAGCCGTGTGCAGCCTAATGTCGACGTCGGCCAGTGGTTTCCAGTTTTTGGGTTTAGGACCCCTTCTCGTGGGCCGATATAAAAGAAATTCGGACTTTGACGGCGAGAGCTTGAGACCCATTTCCTTGATGTATACTTCAACACAGTCGACGGCCTCCTGAAGGGAGCTCTCCACGCAGCCCTCCGAGCCACCGACACTCCATATGGTAATATCGTCCACGTAAAGGGAGTACTTGATGCCGTCCAGGCTTGAGAGCTCGGCAGCAAGCCCGCACATGGCAATGTTAAACAGCAGCGGGGAGACGACTGAGCCCTGAGGAGTGCCGAAGGAACTCAGATCGTAGGGCTCAGATTTGAGGTCCCCTAGCTTGATAGTGGCTCTTCTATCCCTAAGGAACGAGCTGGCGAACTTGTGAATGTTGGTTCCTAGGTTGAGGCGAGAGATGGATTCGAGTATGTGGGAGTGTGAAACACTGTCAAAGGCCTTCTCTAGATCGAGGCCGAGAATGGCCCTAACGTCCTTTGTCTCCTGATCTATAATATGTTTCAACATTTTCATGACGTGTTGAGTCGATAGGTGTGGTCTGAAACCTATCATGTTGATAGGGAAGAGGTTTGTTTCCTCAATGTGTTTTGATATGCGATCGTTGATGACGTGCTCGGCGACCTTGCCTATACAAGACGTGGGAGAAATCGGTCTCAAATTGTTAAGACTGGGGTTCCGGCCTGGTTTGGGGATGAGAATGACTCACGCCATTTTCCAGTGCTCGGCGAAAACCCCCGACTCCCAAATACGATTGATTTCTTTGGTGAGGATCGTGACAGAATCGTCGTCTAGATTACGTAGCGTCTGGTTCGTGATGCCGTCTGGGCCGGGGGCGGATTTCCCGTTAAGATTGGTTGATGCGTTCCGGACCTCTGCTTCATGAAAGGGCTTGTCCATCTCGAGGGCTGGCGATCCCGTGTATTGCGGGTAGCCAGAAGGAGGTCGGGCTATAGCCAAAGGTAGGTATGTTCGGGCTAAAGACTCCATTATTTCCGCGTCTGATTTCGCTTTTCTTTCCGAGTGTAGTATTCTGTCTACCAGACGTGTCTGTGTGGATCTGGATTTGGTCTCCTGCAGCAGGTGTTTGAGGAGGTTCCATTTCCCCCCACTCTCATTTGGCCATCAACCGTGTTGCAAATTTCGTCCTAATGCTGTTTCTCCAGCGTCTGATAGTGTACGGATATGTCCCGATTAAGACTCGCTATGCGCTTGCGTAGTCTGCGATTCAGGCGGTGTGCTTTCCACCTGGTAACGAGGGCGCTTTTTGCCTCCAGAAGATGGGCAAGCCTGCTATCCATTTTACTGACCTTAAGATCAGTCTTGATCGTTTTGGTGGCCGGTTCTAGGGGGTTTGCCCTGAATTTGTAATGTCGTACTTAGAATATAGTGGTCGCTCCCCAAGTCCTCGGCCAAGTTAGAGCACGAGACCTCTCCCGTGGTTGCAACAAAGGTGAGGTCTGGGGTGGTATCAATAGAGCAAGAACTTCCAGTGCGGGTAGGAAACGCGGGGTCCGTTACCAGAGTGAGGTGGTGTGCCGCTTGCCAGAGCTCGGCTCCTTTGGCAGTGGTGCGAGGGTAGTCCCAAGCGTGATGGGGTGCGTTGAAATCCCCCGCTATCACTATGGGTGCGCCCGCATTGCTAGAGATCGTAATGGCTTTCGATAACAACGTGGTGAAGCGATGGTGCCTACCTTTGGAGAGCTATATATGTGGAGTATGAAGATGCTGTTTCTTAGCTTGCTGCCTGGTATGATCTCTATCAGAGAGTGTTCAACCTTGCTGTGTCTCATGTGTAGATTGTGCGTGATTAAAGTGTACTGGTTAGACACCAACGTTAGACGTTGGTGTTGGTTAAACACCAACCTCTGCCATCTGGACTTTTCGTGATGTGGGGTGTGTAACCATTTCCGTCAGCGTCTCCTGCAGCATAATAACTTGTGGTCGGATTGACTGGGATTTGATGTACTGCTGTAGGGCTGCCCTTTTTGACTGGAAGCCCCAACAGTTCCATTGCCAAATTACGAAATTGTTATGGTATCCCGCCATTGTTGAGTATCGCTGGAGATATTCCTGCGAATTGCTACGGGATGGCAGCGTCTGTGCGATCGTGGCCTTAGGATTTACTTTGACCGGGGTAGCCTCGGCTGGGTGTACAACTTTAATTTGGTCAGCTTTAATCTTTGTGGTTCTGCTGTCCAATGCCGCTATCGACTGGACAACTCTTTAGTGCATTTTTGATCTCGGCTAAGGTATCCTTGACCTGCATTTTGAAATCTACATCCTCGTCCTTTGCCGGGTTTGCTAGCGCTCTCCTTTTTGTGGGTTTTGCCCCTGGCTGGACGTCCATAGGGACCTCATCGAGGATCGTAGCCGATGCGGCTACTGTACTGGGATGCGTGATAGGAGGAGACGGTGATGGAACCGGGTGGGATTTTCTTAAGTCGGCTATTTCAGCTCTAAGTTGCTCAACAATTGCTCTAAGGCTAGCATTTTCTCTCTGCATCTGTACAAAAATATCCGTATGTTGCTGGATGAGTGCCCCCTTTACCTGTGGGTGTAGGCTCTTGACCTTGGATGCCCAGGTCTGGTGCTGATCTCCATGCTGCATAGCGATGCAGACGGCAGGTACCCTGGAGCGGGAACGGCCCCTGGATCTCGAACGGCCTCTGGATACCGAACAGTCACCCGCTCCGCCCTGGAACGGGAGCGCCCTCGTGATGGGTGTAGCTGTTGGCAGACGTCAGGTGAGCGCCAGCTGCTGCTCGGGCCCGCAGCGGTATCGCGTCCACCTGCGCCGGCTGGTAGCGGCGGGAAGTCTCCGCCGCCATCTGTGAAGTTTATATCGTCGTCGATGTCTTCCGCAAAGGCCGACGTATTGCATCAGCCGCTCTCTTTTTCGGACTAAGTACGGCACTTGAAAACGTTGTTTACACGTCTTGTCTGCCGTGGGATGTGGACCCCCGCACAACTTGCATTCCGGGGTGCAGACGTGACCCTCCGGAGGAGATTGAATACCGCAGCCTCTACAGACCGCCTCTTCTGGGTTGGGACAAACATCGACTCGATGACCGAGCTTTCCACAGGCATAACAGACATCCGTCTGTCTGCGAAACAGGTTGCAACGCACCAAGCTTGTGCCGCACATGATGTAATTAGGAACTTTTAGTCCGTCAAAGAGGACTATCACCGTGGTGGAATTCTTGATTCTCTTGACCTGTAGTGCAGTAGGGTTCCTTTGGTGCACGATAAGTGAATAAAGCTGTTCTGACCAATGTCCAAGTCTATACCCCTGATGACACCTTTGCATGTGTTGTCGGGGGCAGCTCGGTAGGCTCTAACTTCAAAACTGGCCTTACCGATAGTAATAGTGTTGATCTTAGAGTATGCCCTGGCGTTCTTCTCCGCCGGGGTACTGATAACTGCGATGTTCTGCATCATGTTCGGGCAAACCACGTCTTCTGCGACTTCTTCACTGAGCGCTGCAGCCATTGCGAGTGACTGGGCAAACTTGATTTGACTCACATTTCTCATGTCGAGGCCATTTCTAGGTCTCACGATGATTCGATGGTGGTCTTTTGGGAGGTGAGGAAGTCTCGAAGCAGCAATAACGCGCCTCTTCAATGCAGCTCGATAGCGATGAGACGACTCCGCGTTGCGGGGCATCGAGACGCTTGCTTGCGTCTCGTTCGTGGGGTATGCGTCGTACGAAGTTTGCGTTTAGCGGTGGCCACGGACCACCCAGAGTCTTGAAGATCATCGGGAGTGATATCCTCTCCATCGATGGAGATTTGCATAGACTTCGGCGTAGAGTGCGGGAAAACCCTTGCGGGAACGGCCGGCGGCCGCTCCGCCGATGGGTAGCTAGGCCTAGCGCGGTAGGCAAAAAAGTCTTGAAAAAGAGGTCGAAAAGTCCACCCACCGTGAAAAACTTGGTCGCGATGGAATCCTTGTGACTTTATGCGTTGAGTGGCACAAAAATTCGCTCACAAATAGGCAAGAAACTGACCGGAAACATTCTCGAAAGCAGGAGCCGATATTTGCTCGGGCGGTCTACACATAAAAGACAAAATAATCAACAACGTAGAAAAAAAATGGTCACACTGGGATTATTTTTAGACTTTCGAAAAGCTTTTGATTCGGTCAGTCATGTACCACGTAAGGACGTGTTTTTGGGCTAGTTGGTTCTTCATCATCAAGTACTTACCACGTAAATTAGTTTTATTGGACTCGAGGCTGCGCTCCGTGTCTTATTCGAAGTTACCTGTAGTCCAGAGTGCAATTCGCAAACGTTAATAATATGTTCCAGCTACGGCCTTATACCTCAAGGCCCAATTCTATTCCTTATTCAAATCAATCATATGTTAATATTTCTCCCAGCTGCGAAATAGCCTTATATGCTGATGATCTTTAATGGGGTGAGTTTACAAGCAGTAGAAAATAAAGCAAATTATTGGTTAGATAAATTAACATTATGGCTGTGTGCGAACCGATTAGAATCAAACGTTAAAAAGACGAAGAATGTAATATACAGAGCAAAAATAAAGCATTAGAATATGAGCCAACAATATCATATATCAAGCACCATTCAATGCTTTCAGTCGATATGCTTCCTTGGAGTTATATTTAATGAGAACTTGTTATGGAATGACCATGTAGACCACGTAAGAAAGTTTCGCGATCAGTTGGTCTAATAAATAAATTTAGACTTTTACTAACAAAATGGCCTAAAAAACAATTGTACTTCACTCTGATACAATCTCATCTTCATTATTGTTTGTTAATATGAGGAGATACAAAAAAAAATTAAACTCTTTGTTTCTCTTACAGAAGAAAGCGATAAGGGCAATTGCGAACCTAGGTTTCTTAGAAAGTGCAGGCCAGTATTGGAATGATTTCAGGATATTATCTATATTTCAGTTAAAGACTTTGCGGCTAGCGCTCGAGATATACCATGCAATTCATAATGACCCTAATTTTCTTTCCACAGAGATTTCCCGAAACCCATACAGCCTACGACATATCGCAATGTAGGGAGTAGGGACAAATTGCGGCTTCAAAACCCTTAAACACCAGATGGTTGCCTTTTTGAATGAAAATAAGATTTTTCAGCATGTTATCTATGACTGTAAAAATCCGACAGCCTACAAGATAAAAATTATAGAACTATTAATGACATCATTGGGCTTGTCCCTTGGTGGGTACATGTGCTATGTCAAAAAGGCTGCTTATTTTTGTTTATGCCTACCTTATGTTGTTATAACCTGTGTTTTTCCACACAAAGTTTTAGCTAGTGCCTCTGTTATGCAGTTCAGTTTTCGTTTTTTTTTCCTCTCCTGTGTCAGGCGCCATTGTACTCCCTCAGGTACCTGACATGGGAGTTGCTCTGAGCATTGCTTTTCTTCATGACCATAGATTGATTTTTGCTTTTGTTTTGTTATCATGCCAACAAGTGTTGACTCATATGCTACGTTGCTAATGTATTGATTTTCTTTTTGTTTTGTTTGTAGCCCGTCCGAGTGCCACATGCCTACAATGGGGAGAAGGCCTCGTCAGGCCTTGTGTCTTTTGGCCTCCTTCCTGGAGTGTATCCACTTCAAATAAAGAATAAAGAAATGCGTCGGGTGTATGGGTGGACACAAAGATAGGCTCATGATGATGATGATGATATGGTTTCAAACGAGACATGCACTATCTCTGTCCCATGGCAACGGTGATCGTATGGCATGCTCAAGGGTGAGACGCGGTAATTAACAGGGGATGTCCGCTCAATGACCGTGTAAGGTCCAATAAAGCGACTAAGGAATTTTTCGCATAAGCCGGGAAAGCGCACAGGAGTCCGAAGAAGAACTTCTTCGCCAGGAGAAAGAGTCACAGCACGGTGAGTCGAGTCGTAGCGAGATTTCCGAGCGTTCTGGGTGATTCCGGTGTTAATGCGGGCAAGGTGACGGCATTGCGCAAGGCGAGACAAAAATTCTTCTGAGAAAGGAGCTGCTACGGATACAGGAGTGGAAAGGAACGATACATCCAAAACGAAACTTGGTGAGCGGCCATAAACGAGGAAAAAGGGAGAAAAGCCGGTGGCACATTGTGGAGCCGTGTTATAAGTGAATGTCACGAACGGCAGGACTGCATCCCAGTTCGTGTGTCGAGGGGGATGCACATTGCAATCATGTCTGAGATGAAAACGGTCCGTGAAGCCGTTGGTCTTCAGATGGTAACTCGAAGCCGTCTTGTCAATGGTGTTTGAGGGCACAGAACTTCGGTAAGGATAGAAGAGAGAAAGGCTTTGCCGCGGTCACTGAGGAGAACGAGCGCAGCTCCATGGCGTAAACAAATGTTGCGTAGAAAGAAATAGGCGCCTTAAGCGGCAGTCCCCGCTTGTAGAGAGGCTGGCTCCGCGTAGCGTGTCACAATCCAAAGATTGCCATTTGACATCGTAGGAAGAGGGCCGTACAAGTCTATTCCAACGAGCTCAAAAGGCGAAGCGGGACGAGGAAGAGGTTGCAAAAAGCCAGAAGGAGCGGTTGTAGTCGTTTTCGGCTTTGATAACGAACGCAGGATGCGACGTACTTCGCAACGGCCGACGAGAGGCCAGGCCAGGAGCAGCGACTTCGTATTCTGTCGTGCGTCTTGTGGTGACCTAGATGACCGGCCGTTGGATTATCGTGAAAGGCTTCCAGCACCTCATGTTGCAGAGAACGGGGTATGATCGGGACCCGCTTGTTGCTATCGACGTGATAGATGTAGCGATGCAAAGCCCCACCGCGCATGTTGGATTGATTAAGTTTTCTATAATGTCGGGAGTTCGGAGGTGAAGATGAACCTTCCATGCGTTCGAGAATAGTTCGGCAGTATAGGTCGACACGTTGGTGTGACACAAGGACAAATGGGCTGTCGGTGCAACGGCCAGCCAAGACGCAACATTGTGCGAAACAAAGAGA